>NW_025767743.1:0-197430 GCF_003918875.1 Haliotis rubra | reverse complement strand
AAGCAGCTGACAAAAGGCGTGAGTCATTGAAACAGGCACTGTCAATGGTAGGAGCGACGTCTTCCAGTATTCAAGACTCTGCCAAAACACTGCAAGCGGAGATGGGTCAGTTAAACAAAGAGGAAGAAATATTTGTGAGTGAGCTGACTTCGTCAGTTGCTGCTGTGGTGGAGAAGATCTCTGAGAAGAGTTCTGAGGTGTTGGAGAAGGGCAGGAGAAGTTTTGAGGGCGAGAGGAGGAGGAGGCAAAGGATTCTGGAGCTGGTGAACTCTGAGTCTGAAAGAAGGGAGGAGGTTGTCCGAGTATGTCAGCAGGTGGAAGAGGGTGGTGGGCTGACTCTTCTGTTGCTGTCTCAGACTCTTCAACAGGGGGCTGAAAAGAATATGCAGAGGAACCTGCCGTGTCATCTACAGGTACTCTGACTACATATAAGGTTAATATAAACCTTCCAGTTGACGCAAAATTTATCACTTTTCGTGAAGTTTCAATGGCCCAAAGGAAGCCCAAATGTACCATGTTCATGTGCAGATCCCCAGGTTACACCGAAATCTTCCATACCCAAATCACTCAAGGAGGAACCGAAGATACAAACCACTCCATCCCACCAGCACACCACAGGAATGGGTAATGGACACATCAGCCAACGATGATGAGGGGTGAAGCGATTGGAGATAAGGATGCTTCACAGTCTAAAAGACAGGGCAGCAAAAGAATTTCTTGAGATAAACCTTCATAGGATAGACGCAACAGAGGAAGGGGTTTTATCATACATGAGTCAGTTCAGCACACAAATTGGCACTGATAAATCACAACCTAATATTAGCTCTATTGCCTTTAAAGATAAAGGTAGACTTTTGATTTTAGACGACTCAAATGCAAAGCTGAAAGATTCCTATGATAATGGTAAGATAATTGGTTTGGTAAATCAGAATGGAAAATGTGACCTTTTCAAACGGTTTGTGTGTGTTGATAATGACAGTACCATCTGCGCCATCTATGAAAACTACCTTGTTATATTAACTAAACATCTGCAAGTTCAGTCCAAAATACCCTTGGCACGAAACGGAGAGATGACTTGTGATCCTATTGTCGCCAACTTCGGCGACCACATCGTGTTGGCAATCTGCCAAATAAGGAGATGCGGGTCATGACGACAACAGGCAAGATGGTCAGAAACTGGACCAGTAAGGTCAAAGGTGAGATGAAATCCCTTCGGTACGTAGCAGATGATGTGGTCATCGTGTGCTCTTGGAAAAGGCAGGGGTCCGTGTGTCTCGAGTCGGAGAAAGACGGCCTTTTCCTCAAGGTCAACGGACACAAACGGAACGGCATGAAGTGGCGGCCTTCAGACGCCATCTTTGGTGCAAATGGACGTATCATAGCGTGTGACATGTATAGGAATGAGATCCTGATCTTTTCCCCTGAGGGGAGAACTTTGTGTGTTGTTGATACAATGCAGAACAATCTGTCTGAACCACGCTGTGTGCTTTTGGGTAAAGGTGGCGAAGTGTATGTTGCCTACAATGGCGGCGTTGTTGCTGTTTACGAAATAGTGTGATGTAGGTCGAGGTGATGTCAGGTGTTGATGGTGTCAGGTGTTGATGGAGGTGGTGTCAGGTGTTGATGGAGGATGTCACAGGGTGATGTCAGGTGTTGATGGTGGTGGTGTCAGGTGTTGGTGGAGGTGGTGTCAGGTGTTGATGGAGGTGATGTCAGATGTTCATGGAGGTGATGTCAGGTGTTGATGGTGGTGGTGTCAGGTGTTGATGAAGTCAGGTGTTGATGATGTCAGGTGTTGATGGTGGTGGTGTCAGATGTTCATGGAGGTGATGTCAGGTGTTGATGGTGGTGGTGTCAGGTGTTGATGATGTCAGGTGTTGATGATGTCAGGTGTTGATGGTGGTGGTGTCAGATGTTGATGGAGGTGGTGTCAGGTGTTGATGGTGGTGGTGTCAGATGTTGATGGAGGTGATGTCAGGTGTTGATGGTGGTGGTGTCAGGTGTTGATGGTGGTGATGTCAGGTGTTGATGGAGGTGGTGTCAGGTGTTGATGGTGGTGATGTCAGGTGTTGATGGTGGTGGTGTCAGATGTTGATGGAGGTGATGTCAGGTGTTGATGGAGGTGGTGTCAGGTGTTGATGGTGGTGGTGTCAGGTGTTGATGGAGGTGGTGTCAGGTGTTGATGGTGGTGATGTCACGTGTTGATGGAGGTGATGTCAGGTGTTGATGGTGGTGGTGTCAGGTGTTGATGGTGGTGGTGTCAGGTGTTGATGGAGGTGGTGTCAGGTGTTGGTGGTAGGTGATGTCAGATGTTGATGGAGGTGGTGTCAGGTGTTGGTGGAGGTGGTGTCAGGTGTTGATGGTGGTGGTGTCAGGTGTTGATGGTGGTGGTGTCAGGTGTTGGTGGAGGTGGTGTCAGGTGTTGATGGAGGTGGTGTCAGATGTTGATGGAGGTGATGTCAGGTGTTGATGGTGGTGGTGTCAGGTGTTGGTGGAAGGTGTGTCAGGTGTTGATGGTGGTGATGTCAGGTGTTGGTGGAGGTGGTGTCAGGTGTTGATGGTGGTGATGTCAGATGTTGATGGAGGTGATGTCAGGTGTTGATGGTGGTGGTGTCAGGTGTTGATGGTGGTGGTGTCAGGTGTTGGTGGAGGTGGTGTCAGGTGTTGGTGGAGGTGATGTCAGATGTTGATGGAGGTGGTGTCAGGTGTTGGTGGAGGTGATGTCAGGTGTTGATGGAGGTGGTGTCAGGTGTTGATGGAGGTGGTGATGTCACGTGTTGATGGAGGTGATGTCAGGTGTTGATGGTGGTGGTGTCAGGTGTTGATGGTGGTGGTGTCAGGTGTTGGTGGAGGTGGTGTCAGGTGTTGATGGTAGGTGATGTCAGGTGTTGATGGTGGTGGTGTCAGGTGTTGGTGGAGGTGGTGTCAGGTGTTGATGGAAGTGTTGATGTCAGGGTGTTGATGGAGGTGGTGGTGTCAGGTGTTGATGGAGGTGGTGTCAGGTGTTGATGGTGGTGGTGTCAGGTGTTGATGGTGGTGATGTCAGGTGTTGATGGTGGTGGTGTCAGGTGTTGATGGAGTTGGTGTCAGGTGTTGATGGAGGTGGTGGTGTCAGGTGTTGATGGAGGTGGTGTCTGAGGTGTTGGTGGAGGTGGTGTCAGAGTGTTGATGGTGGTGATGTCAGATGTTGATGGTGGTGAGTGTCAGGTGTTGATGGAAGTGGTGTCCAGGTGTTGATGGAGGTGATGTCAGGTGTTGATGGAGGTGGTGTGTCAGGTGTTGATGGAGGTGGTGTCAGGTGTTGATGGTGGTGGTGTCAGGTGTTGATGGAAGGTGTGTCAGGTGTTGATGGAAGTGATGTCAGGTGTTGATGGTGAGTGGTGTCAGGTTGTTGATGGTGGTGATGTCAGATGTTGATGGAGAGTGATGTCAGGTGGATGGAATAGTGTCAGGTGTTGATGGTGGTGATGTCAGGTGTTGATGGAGAGGTGAGTGTCAGGTGTTGATGGTGGTGGTGTCAGGTGTTGATGGTGGTGGTGGTGTCAGGTGTTGGTGGTGGTGATTGTCAGGTGTTGGTGGTGATGTCAGATGGATGGAGAGTGATGTCAAGGTGTTGGTGGAGGTGAGGTGTCAGGTGTTGATGGAAGTGAGTGATATCACGTGTTGATGGAGGTGATGTCAGGTGTTGATGGTGGTAGTGTCAGGTGTTGATGGTGGTGGTGTCAGGTGTTGATGGAGGTGGTGTCAGGTGTTGGTGGAGGTGGTGTCAGGTGTTGATGGTGGTGATGTCAGGTGTTGATGGAGGTGATGTCAGGTGTTGATGGTGGTGGTGTCAGGTGTTGGTGGTGGTGGTGTCAGGTGTTGGTGGTGGTGGTGTCAGATGTTGATGGAGAGTGGTGTCTGGTGTTGGTGGTGGAGTGATGTCGGGTGTTGATGGAGGTGGTGTCAGGTGTTGATGGAGGTGGTGATGTCACAGTGTTGATGGAGGTGATGTCAGGTGTTGATGGTGGTAGTGTCAGGTGTTGATGGTGGTGGTGTCAGGTGTTGGTGGAGGTGGTGTCAGGTGTTGATGGTGGTGATGTCAGATGTTGATGGAGGTGGTGTCTGGTGTTGGTGGAGGTGGTGTCAGGTGTTGATGGTGGTGATGTCAGGTGTTGATGGTGGTGGTGTCAGGTGTTGGTGGAGGTGGTGTCAGGTGTTGATGGAGGTGATGTCAGGTGTTGATGGAGGTGATGTCAGGTGTTGATGGAATGGTGTCAGGTGTTGATGGTGGTGGTGTCAGGTGTTGGTGGAAGGTGTGTCAGGTGTTGATGGAGGTGATGTCAGGTGTTGATGGAGGTGGTGTCAGGTGTTGATGGTGGTGATGTCAGGTGTTGATGGTGGTGTCAGGTGTTGGTGGAGGTGTCAGTTGTTGATGGAGGTGATGTCAGATGTTGATGGAGGTGATGTCAGGTGTTGATGGAAGTGGTGTCAGGTGTTGATGGAGGTGGTGTCAGGTGTTGATGGAAGGTGATGTCAGGTGTTGATGGAGGTGATGTCAGGTGTTGATGGAGGTGGTGTCAGGTGTTGATGGAGGTGATGTCAGGTGTTGATGGTGGTGGTGTCAGGTGTTGATGGAGGTGATGTCAGGTGTTGATGGTAGTGGTGTCAGATGTTGATGGAGGTGATGTCAGGTGTTGATGGAGGTGATGTCAGGTGTTGATGGTGGTGATGTCAGATGTTGATGGAGGTGATGTCAGGTGTTGATGGTGGTGGTGTCAGGTGTTGATGGAGTGGTGGTGTCAGGTGTTGATGGAGGTGGTGTCAGGTGTTGATGGTAGTGATGTCAGATGTTGATGGAGGTGAGTGTCAGGTGTTGATGGTGGTGATGTCAGGTGTTGATGGAGGTGGTGTCAGGTGTTGATGGAGGTGGTGTCAGGTGTTGATGGAGGTGATGTCAGGTGTTGATGGTGGTGGTGTCAGGTGTTGATGGTGGTGGTGTCAGGTGTTGGTGGAGGTGGTGTCAGGTGTTGGTGGAAGGTGATGTCAGATGTTGATGGAGGTGGTGTCAGGTGTTGGTGGAGGTGGTGTCAGGTGTTGATGGTGGTGATGTCAGGTGTTGATGGTGGTGATGTCAGGTGTTGATGGAATGTGTCAGGTGTTGATGGTGGTGGTGTCAGGTGTTGGTGGAGGTGGTGTCAGGTGTTGATGGTGGTGGTGTCAGGTGTTGGTGGAGGTGGTGTCAGGTGTTGATGGAGGTGGTGTCAGGTGTTGATGGAGGTGATGTCAGGTGTTGATGGAGGTGATGTCAGATGTTGATGGAGGTGATGTCAGGTGTTGATGGAGGTGATGTCAGGTGTTGATGGTGGTGGTGTCAGGTGTTGATGGAGGTGATGTCAGGTGTTGATGGAGGTGATGTCAGGTGTTGATGGAGGTGGTGTCAGGTGTTGATGGAGGTGATGTCAGGTGTTGATGGAAGGTGGTGTCAGGTGTTGATGGGGGTTGTGTCAGGTGTTGATGGAAGTGGTTTCAGGTGTTGATTGATGGTAGTGATGTCAGGTGTTGATGGAGGTGGTGTCAGGTGTTGATGAAGGTGATGTCAGGTGTTGATGGTAGTAGTGTCAGATGTTGATGGAGGTGATGTCAGGTGTTGATGGTAGTGGTATCAGATGTTTATGGAGGTGATGTCAGGTGTTGATGGAGGTGTTGTCAGGTGTTGATGGTAGTGATGTCAGATGTTGATGGAGGTGATGTCAGGTGTTGATGGTAGTGGTGTCAGGTGTTGATGGAGGTGGTGTCAGGTGTTGATGGAGGTGATGTCAGGTGTTGATGGGAGTGGTGTCAGATGTTGATGGAGGTGATGTCAGGTGTTGATGGGAGTGGTGTCAGGTGTTGATGGGGATGGTGTCAGGTGGTGTCAGGTGTTGATGGGGGTGGTGTCAGGCGTTGGTGGAGGTGATGTCAGGTTGAGGTGGTGTCAGGTGTTGATGGAGACGTTGTTTTGATGCAAGTGGTGTCAGGTGTTGATGGAGCTGGTGACATAAGTGAATGGAGGTGGTGTCAGGTGGAGGTTGTGTGTGGTGTTGATGGAGGTTAGGTGATGTTAAATATTATTGGAGGTGCTCCAAGGCTTGTTTGTTAGGTTGGGGTATTGGAGTCCCATTGTTGGTTCAAAACGAAAATCTACAGTCTTGCTATTTTCTGAATATTTTCAAGTTTGTTGAATGTTTTGCTGTCTTCCAGTTTTGGGGTGAATATATGGTTATGAAACAGTAAATATGAAACCGGAAGGACGCAACCCGGCTGCAAATAAGTAATAATATGTCATTGTATAAATGGTTACACGTGGGAATTTAATAAAGATAAAGCGATTTCATACTGGATAGAATCAGGCTGGAGCGTTTTATCTTTGCAAGACCAGACCGTTTGCATAATTTTACTATGTGAATTTGTTGTATTTAAAGAACTGTAAATATCTTGAATAAAAGTGTGTATTTATCCATATGTAATGACTGTCTGTTACAGCAATTGCCGGAACTATACTTTTGTCACCCTTCCAATAGAACACGTCACAAACGCATGCAAAGGCATGTTAGGTTCTTTTTGCCGAAAACACACATGAATACGGGGTATAAGTCGAAAAGGGAATTGCATCGGGCATCATTTTGTTACTGGAAATGCCCTCCGCATGAAACATTTTGATAGCTTTGAGATGTGTAATGGTGTTCCATCAAACAACGCTTAATCAAGAGTAGTATGGCTTTTGGTTTGGTTTGGTTGTTGTTTTACGCCGCACTCAGCAATATTCCAGCTATATGGCGGCGGGCTGTAAATAATCGAGTCTGGATAAGACAATCCAGTGGTCAACAGCATGAGCATCGATCTAAGCAACTGGGATACGATGACATGTGTCAACCAAGCCAGCGAGCCTGACCTCCCGATCCCGGTAGTCGCCTTTTACGACAAGCATGGGTTACTGAAGGCCAGTTCTAACCGGGATCTTCACGGGTCGAGTGGTATGTCGCTCTTTGGCATCTTTGCACGCTCGATTGTACTTCGGAAACTGTAAACTGTAAAGGCTAGAGCTTCTGGAAATATTTCTCGGCACAAAGCAATGGTTTATTATTGCAAAGTTTAACTCATTCATTGTCATAGTATGAGGGAGAGGTTTTTTGTCACTTTGAGTATTTTAAGATGTCGTCCGTGAAAGATGATACTAATGAGCTTGCTCCTCAAACAGAGGAAAAGAAGGTGTCCGTTCCAGAGTCCATGCACCACCATATTTAGATCCGGTCAATTATATGGAAATGGTTTGGCTGATCAGGAAAAGAAAGATTTCTTTTCTCACATAAGCGGCATCAATGAACATCCAGGTTAGAACTGGTCTTAGCAACCCATGATTGTCGTAAGAAGCGACTAACGGGATCGGGTGGTCAGGCTCGCTGACTTGGTTGACACATGTCATCGCATCAAGTAGATCGATGCTCGTGATGTCAATCACTGGATTACCTGGTACAGACCCGATAATTTACAGATCGCTTACTTTACATCATATAGCTAGCTGGAATATTGCTGAGTGCTGCGGTAAACAAACTGAGAAGATTGTGAGCACTGGCAAAGGACTGACTGACTGACTGAGTTTGGTTTTACGCCGCTTTTAGCAATATTCCAGCAACATCACGGCGGGGACACCAGAAATGGGCTTCACACATTGTAGCCCTGTGGGGATTCGAACACGGGTCTTCGGCGTGACGAGCCAACGCTTTAACCACTAGGCTACCCCACCGCCCCACTGGCAAAGGATGTGTTCAGAGCTACACAATTCCAGAAAAAAATGATTGACAGAATGCCTATTTTCGAATCCCGAAGAGAGACGCAGAAGACCATTGTTCATTGTTGAGCAGCTGATGGCGGTTATGGTGTCGTGACTGCATGGGTCGATGCTCATGGTTTCAACCACTGGACTGTCTGATCCATTAAACTGGAAATTTGTGAATCCGGTGAAAAATCATAGAATCGGACAACCACATGTATGTAAGTAGAGAATGTTATCATTTTAATGAAAAATCATAGAATCGGACAACCACATGTATGTAAGTAGAGAATGTTATCATTTTAATGAAAAATCATAGAATCGGACAACCACATTTATGTAAGTAGAGAATGTCATCATTTTAGTGAAAAATCATAGAATCGGACAACCACATTTATGTAAGTAGAGAATGTCATCATTTTAATGAAAAATCATAGAATCGGACAACCACATGTATGTAAGTAGAGAATGTTATCATTTTAAAAATCATAGAAAAACCATAGAATCGAGACAACCAACCACATGTATGTAAGTAGAGAATGTTATCATTTTAATGAAAAATCATAGAATCGGACAACCACATTTATGTAAGTAGAGAATGTTATCATTTTAATGAAAAATCATAGAATCGGACAACCACATTTATGTAAGTAGAGAATGTTATCATTTTAATGAAAAATCATAGAATCGGACAACCACATTATGTAAGTAGAGAATGTTATCATTTTAATGAAAAATCAAATGTTATCATTTTAATGAAAAATCATAGAATCGGACAACCACATTTATGTAAGTAGAGAATGTTATCATTTTAATGAAAAATCATAGAATCGGACAACCACATTTATGTAAGTAGAGAATGTTATCATTTTAATGAAAATTTTAATGAAATCATAGAATCGGACAACCACATTTATGTAAGTAGAGAATGTTATCATTTTAATGAAAATCATAGAATCGGACAACCACATTTATGTAAGTAGAGAATGTCATCATTTTAATGAAAAATCATAGAATCGGACAACCACATTTATGTAAGTAGAGAATGTCATCATTTTAATGAAAAATCATAGAATCGGACAACCACATTTATGTAAGTAGAGAATGTCATCATTTTAATGAAAAATCATAGAATCGGACAACCACATTTATGTAAGTAGAGAATGTCATCATTTTAATGAAAAATCATAGAATCGGACAACCACATTTATGTAAGTAGAGAATGTTATCATTTTAATGAAAAATCATAGAATCGGACAACCACATTTATGTAAGTAGAGAATGTTATCATTTTAATGAAAAATCATAGAATCGGACAACCACATTGATGTAAGTAGAGAATGTCATCATTTTAATGAAAAATCATAGAATCGGACAATCACATTGATGTATGTAAGTAGAGAATGTCATCATTTTAGAGCTTTACATTTGCATTACGTAACACGCTGTGTCGCATTAAAACGAGGAATTGTCGATATAGATAGATGCTCATGCTGTCGATCACTGGATTGCCTGGTCCAGACTCGATTATATACACACCGCCATCATATAAGCTGGAATATTGCTGACTGCGGCGTAAAACTAAACTCACTCCGATGTACTGTCGAGGTAAGAACACTTTTATGCGTCAAATGTCAGTAAACTGATATTCATAAAATCAGTGTCCTCATATAGAAAAAATGTTTTAATGTCTGAAAATTAGAAGTATCATTCTGTATCTGCACCGCCGGTGTAATCATAACAGTAGGCATGGTGTAAGCGTCTCACAAACTGGGAGACAGTTTTAGCTTCCACGAAGGAAGTTCCCAGTTCGATAAAGAGTATTCGTCGTTCTACATAAGGTAATTATGTTGTGTTCATTCAGACTAATGCATAAATCATACAGCCCCCTGCCATGAAAATGATACAGACTGACGAAGAGTGATATTATCCTCGTTATACCGCGCTAAAGGAATGCCTGTTATGAACACATGACATATATGATTATATGACACATGACATATAGGTTTCGGTTTGTGACATGTCTATGTTAGTTATTATCTAAGGACTGTGAGACACGCTTGTTATAATTGTCGATGAAAGTGAAAATATTTGCTGCATGTACTGTAGCGATCCGTAAGATTTCACACGTCCCCTGCACACTATCGCGAGAGACGGTTACCGGAAATCCTTGAATAAACGCCACCGGTGAATGAAAAGCCAGTTCCGCAAACTTCAGCAATGACCACGGAAATAAACATAACGACCAGAGAATCCCAATTAAATATACTCTCTGACGTTTTGCTTAGGTAGATCGAAATTAGTTAAAGCTCTACCACAAGCAAGCTATTTTAATCATTTATGGCTTAAATCCACTGGACGTGTGTGAAACATATTAAACATATTTCAAATTTAATTTAGTACAACGGCAGTGCTAATGCTGTCCAAAATATGTAATCAAAAGTTCAGCATGTTAACAAAAGTTTCTGTCAGATTATATTTTTCAATGATTTCTTGATTCAGTACATGACCAAAGAATACCAATGAATAATTTTTTAAAAACCCACACCTACATTTATTTAAACACATCGTGTTGGGTTTACGATAGACAGACAGATAGATGCAGTGTAGTTGTCAAACACTCAGATAAAAGGTACGTCTATATCATACATGCATATGTTCTGGTCAATATTTGAAAACTATCCAATCAAACCTTTTGCATGCGCCACGTGCAGATCACTATTGTCCTTCATAATTAAAGGTGATAAAGTAGGACGTGAACACCACCCAAAGAAACAATTTAAGTCTGCTCAGAGGGTCAATTGGGCGTGTATCTTGAATCATATAGGTACAACTTAAACTGTTGTCCATTTTGGTTCCAGGTGAAGCAATATGGCGTCAATTTCGACACCCGGAAAAATACCGGTACCTCATGAAGACATCACTTGTAGGCTGTGCCAACAGCCGTTCTCCTCCCCCAAACTTTTGACGTGTCTCCATTCATTCTGTCAGCTTTGTATTGAAGAACGGCTTACTACCGAGGGCGGTGGGCATGTCTTCCAGTGTCCTCTGTGCAAACATAAAACTCGGCTACAGACGAAATCAGCGAGCTCTCTAACGACAAACTTCTATATACTGGGGCGTCAGAGGGTGTACGCTTGTCGCACACCACAGGCCTCTAACTGTGTGGTTTGTTCAATGAAAGGCGATTTTTGTGAAACCACTCACCATTGCCTGGATTGTGGCGACAAACTTTGTGAAACTTGCTCAATGAGACATAACTCTTCAACTCTTACAGCGACACATCGAGTGGTCTCCCTTGATGACATCAGACAAGGTCAGTACGATAAACACTTTCTTGAGAAGGAGGAACAGATTTGTGACAAACACCACGAAACATTGAGCATTTTCTGTCACACATGTTCTGAGGCAGTATGTATTCAATGTGCCTTTGCTGAGCACAAGAAACATCAGTTTGACACTGTAGACGAAGCAGCTGACAAAAGGCGTGAGTCATTGAAACAGGCACTGTCAATGGTAGGAGCGACGTCTTCCAGTATTCAAGACTCTGCCAAAACACTGCAAGCGGAGATGGGTCAGTTAAACAAAGAGGAAGAAATATTTGTGAGTGAGCTGACTTCGTCAGTTGCTGCTGTGGTGGAGAAGATCACTGAGAAGAGTTCTGAGGTGTTGGAGAAGGGCAGGAGAAGTTTTCAGGACGAGAGGCGTAGGAGGCAAAGGATGCTGGAGCTGGTGAACTCTGAGTCTGAAAGAAGGGAGGAGGTTGTCCGAGTATGTCAGCAGGTGGAAGAGGGTGGTGGGCTGACTCTTCTGTTGCTGTCCCAGACTCTTCAACAGGGGCTGAAAGAATATGCAGAGGAACCTGCCGTGTCATCTACAGGTACTCTGACTACATATAAGGTTAATATAAACCTTCCAGTTGACGCAGAAGTTATCACTTTTCGTGAAGTTCCAATGGCCCAAGGAAGCCCAAATGTACCATGTTCTTGTGCAGATCCCCAGGTTACACCGAAATCTTCCATACCCAAATCACTCAAGGAAGAACCGAAGATACAAACCACTCATCCCACCAGCACACCACAGGAATGGGTAATGGACACATCAGCCAACGATGATGAGGGGGGTGAAGCGATTGGAGATAAGGATGCTTCACAGTCTAAAGACAGGGCAGCAAAAGAATTTCTTGAGATAAACCTTCACGGGATAGACGCAACAGAGGAAGGGGTTTTATCATACATGAGTCAGTTCAGCACACAAATTGGCACTGATAAATCACAACCTAATATTAGCTCTATTGCCTTTAAAGATAAAGGTAGACTTTTGATTTTAGACGACTCAAATGCAAAGCTGAAAGATTTCTATGATAATGGTAAGATAATTGGTTTGGTAAATCAGAATGGAAAATGTGACCTTTTCAAACGGTTTGTGTGTGTTGATAATGACAGTACCATCTGCGCCATCTATGAAAACTACCTTGTTATATTAACAAAACATCTGCAAGTTCAGTCCAAAATACCCTTGGCACGAAACGGAGAGATGACTTGTGATCCTATTGTCGCCAACTTCGGCGACCACATCATTGTTGGCAATCTGCCAAATAAGGAGATGCGGGTCATGACGACAACAGGCAAGATGGTCAGAAACTGGACCAGTAAGGTCAAAGGTGAGATGAAATCCCTTCGGTACGTAGCAGATGATGTGGTCATCGTGTGCTCTTGGCAAAGGCAGGGGTCCGTGTGTCTCGAGTCGGAGAAAGACGGCCTTTTCCTCAAGGTCAACGGACACAAACGGAACGGCATGAAGTGGCGGCCTTCAGACGCCATCTTTGGTGCAAATGGACGTATCATAGCGTGTGACATGTATAGGAATGAGATCCTGATCTTTTCCCCTGAGGGGAGAACTTTGTGTGTTGTTGATACAATGCAGAACAATCTGTCTGAACCACGCTGTGTGCTTTTTTGGCCAAGGTGGCAAAGTGTATGTTTCCTACAAAGGCGGCGTTGTTGCTGTTTACGAAATAGTGTGATGTAGGTTGATGTTGTTGATGAGATGGTGTCAGGTGTTGATGAGGTGGTGTCGGATGTTGGTGGAGGTGAGGTGGTGTCAGGTGTTGATGGAGGTGATGTCAGGTGTTGAAGGAGGCGGAAGTGATGTCAGGTGTTGATGAATGTGATGTCAGGTGTTCATGGAAGTGATGTCAGGTGTTCATTGAGTTCATGTCAGGTGTTGATGGAGGTGTTGTCAAGTGGAGGTGATGTCAGGTGTTGATGGAGGTGATGTCAGGTGTTGGTGGAAGTGATGTCAGGTCTTGGTGGAGGTGGTGTCAGGTGTTGATGGTGGAGGTGGTGTCAGGTGTTGATGGAGGTGATGTTAGGTGTTGATGGAGGTGATGTCAGGTGTTGGTGGAGGTGGTGTCAGGTGTTGATGGAGGTGATGTCAGGTGGAGATGATGTCAGGTGTTGATGGCGGTGAGGTGGTGTCAGGTGTTAATGTAGTTGATGTCAGGTGTTGATGGAGGTGATGTCAGGTGTTGGTGGAGGTGGTGTCAGGTGTTGATGGAGGTGATGTCAGGTGTCAGGTGTTGATGGATGTCAGGTGTTGGTGGAGGTGATGTCAGGTGTTGATGGGGGTGATGTCAAGTGGAGGTGGTGTCAGGTGTTGATGGGGATGGTGTCAGGTGTTGATGGTGGTGGTGTCAGGTGTTGATGGAGGTGGTGTCAGTTGATGTGGTGTCAGGTGTTGATGGAGGTGATGTCAGGTGTTGGTGGAGGTGGTGTCAGGTGTTGATGATGGGTGTCAGGTGATGTCAGGTGGGTGGAGGTGGTGTCAGGTGTTGATGTCAGGTGTTGATGGAGGTGTTGATGGACGTGGAGGTGGAGGTGGTCAGGTGGAGGTGGTGTCAGGTGTGGTGATGGAGGTGATGTCAGGTGTTGATGGAGGTGATGTGTCAGTCAGGTGTTGATGGAGGTGGTGTCAGGTGTTGATGGAGACGTTGTCAGGTGTTGAAGGTGGTGATGTCAGGTACCATTGTTGGTTGAAAACAAAAATCTACAGTGTTGTTTTTATGCCCCGCCATATATGGCTGGGGGCATATAGGGGGTGTCCGTCCGTCCGTCAAAACAGGGAATGTATTCCCACTTTTCCACCATAACCGCTCTGTGGAATTCAATGAACGTATACATGGGCTTTCTTGGGACTCTAATGGTGTGCATCTCACACATTTGAACTTAGGTACATTTTGCTGAATTTCTCTATGATGATAGTGTAATAGGGGTGAAGTCAATCCACTTCTCCACATGCTCTTTAACTTCTACATGTCTTTTGTAGGGACTCTAAAGGTGTGCATTTCATAATTTTTTATGCAATTTCTTTATTTTGTCACTTTTACAGATGTTTGAACTTAGTTGAATTTTGTTCTATTCAGCCAGTGTTCGTTCCATCCAACAGGGGGTGTACGTTATCCACTTCTCCTCAAAAACTACTTTATGGAATTCATTTCCATTACACATGTGCTTTATAGGGACTCTAAAGGTGTGCATCTCATATTTTGATTTTGTATTTTATTTATTTTTCCAATTTTAATGCCGTTTGAACTTACATAAATTTTGTTGAATTTCTCTCTGAATTTAGTGTTGTAGGGGATGAAGTCTATCCACTTCTCCACAAAAGCTGCTCAACAGAATTGATTGAGCTTCTACGTGTGTTTCATTGGAACTCTAAAGGTGTGCATCTCATACCTTGTTCCTCCAGTTTCTTAATTTTGTCACTTCTACAGATGTTTGAACTTAGTTGAGTTTGGTTCTATTCATCCTGTTCGTCTCATACAACAGGGGGTGTACTTTATCCACTTCTCCTCAAAAACCATTACACAAAACTCATTTAGCTTACATGTGTCTTTTATAGAGACTCTAAAGGTGTGCATCTCATGTTGTTTTGTTTTTGTATTTTATAGTTTTGTGTATGTTTAGAGTCATTTGAACTTAGATCAATTTTGTTGAATTTCTCTCTGATGATAGTGAAATAAGAAGTCTTCCACTTCTCCACAAAAACTGCTCAACAGAATTGAGTTAGCTTATACATGTGTTTCATTGGGACTCGAAAGGTGTGCATCTCATAGTTGCATAGATGTTTATTGAACTTGTTCGTGAATTTTGTTCAATTATTGATCTTTATATGTCTTATGAATGTCAGCGGGGCATCCGTGTCCCTGGACACAATGTTTTCTTGTTTATGAATATTTTCAAGTTTGTTCAATGTTTTGCTGTCTTCCTGTTTTCGGGGTGAATATGGTTGTGAAACAGTTAATTTGAAACCGGTAGGACGCGCAACCTGGCTGCAAATAAGTAATGATAGGTCGTGTATAAATGGTTACACGTGGGAATTCAAAAATAATAAAGCGATTTCATACTGGATAGAATTTGGCTTTGGTGTTTTATCTTTGCAAGCCCGGTCCGTCTGCATAATTTTACTATATGAATTTGTTGTACTTAGAGAACCGTAAAAATCTTGAATAAAGTGTGTATTTTATTATTATCCATATGTAATGACTCTGTTGCAGCAGTTGACGGAACTATACTCTTGTGACCCTTCCGATAGGACAAGTTAGGTTCTTTTTGCCGAAAAACACACATGCACTAATGGGGTACAAGTCGAAAAGGGAATTGCATCGGACATCATTTTGTTACTGGAAATGCCCTCCGCGTGAAACATTTTGATAGCTGTGCGGAGCAAGTCAAAACATTGATTACACAACAGTCTCGCTTCCTGCTGACTGGGTTCTGTCCTGTTGCGCAACTTAGTACAATAACCAGTCCAGAATTTTGAGACCGATTCATTCAACTTGATACATAAATATTAATCAGAATTATTTGATACATCTAAGCACCTGTATATTGCAACACTACGCGCCTTCTAATCCTTGCAAACACGTCGTGCAGCGTGCTCTGTCGTACAGCGTGCTCTGACAAACGGAAATCTGGAAATCGTGGAAATCTCAAAACGAGGCTCTGCCGCTAGAAAAGTTTGGCGGTCTGGTACAGACTTGATATTATATCAATCACATTGTGCGTTACAACACTACACTGAATAAGCGCAGTGAACACATATCAGGTGTAACCAGTGAGCCAGATGATTTGTGAATCATTTCACGACCTCATCAAACAGGGGCAGCCTGTGACGTCTTAGTTAAGGTCATGCTGCCTACACCTCGCCATAAAATATAGAAGTACGAAGTTATTAAAGTTTCAAAATAAAATTAACTTGTAAATACCATTTTCTTATGAAACAAGGAATTGAAATTCAGTGTAACCATAGTTGTTTGTGTTGTCTCTTTTCACTTTCACATGAGAAAATTCGGATCGGCTGAAAAGTAGGTCATTGTCTGAATTAGTTAATGAGACTCATGTTTTGGTTTGACCTGGAATGTTGTTACCATCAAACAACGTATGGCGTTGGTTTAGTTGTTGTTTAACGCCGCACTTAGCAATATTCCAGTTATATGGCGACGGGCTGTAAATAATCGAATCTGGATAATACAATCCAGAGGTCAACAGCATGAGCATCGATCTACGCACTGACATGTGTCAACCAAGTCAGCGAGACTGACCACCCAATCCCGGTAGTCGCCTTTAACGACAAGCATGGGTTGCTGAAGGCCAGTTCTAACCGGGATCTTCACGGGTCGAGTGGTAAGTCGCTCTTTGGCATCTTCGCACGCTCGATTGTACTTCGGAAACTGTAAACTGTAATGGCTGGAGCTTCTGGAGTATTTTAAGATGTCGTCCGTGAAAGATGATACTAATGAGCTTGCTCCTCAAACAGAGGAAAAGAAAGTGTCCGTTACAGAGTCCGATGCACCAGCATATTTAGATCCGGTCAATTATATGGAAATGGTTTGGCTGATCAGGAAAAGAAAGCTTTCCTGGCAAGATTGTCACTTGTTCAAATTATGTTTATATATATAAAGTAATCAGAAGCTAGCATTCTAGCTTTCAATATGTATTCACAACATTGCATGCAACAGTTGGCTTCAGCCGTTATAACTAGCACTAGTCTACAGATCTACAGACTCGTACGTCCAGGTGTACCTACACTTCATTTCTATCCTGGGCACGCCTCTGTATGAAACAGACGTTCGAGGCGGTTGCGCTGATAGTCATGACATTTTTCCAGTTAAGGCGGGTGAATATTGGTCGAATGTCGTTTAAGTATGCTGGTGAACCTTTATGAAAGGAAAAGTCAACAAAAGATATAATCTGTGTCTCCATGTCATTTGGGCGGGAGAATATATTTTTAAAGTGACCAAGCTAATTCCGATTTTTTTTTTATCTTTTAGTCTTTATGGATTTTATTATGAAAACGTCGTGTCTTTTTAGTCAAATAATTTAACTTTTAACCCAATCACAGAAATGTGGCTTTGAGGTGGAGAATGGCATGCTTGTGACGCAGCACGAGGAATGGCCACTACCGCTTTCATACTGTATGACCGCCTCCGTGGTGTAGTGGTTAGAGCGTCCGCCCGGAGTGCGGAAGGTCGCGGGTTCGATCCCCGACTGCGTCATACCAAAAGACGTTAAAATGTGGTACTTGTTGGTCCCTGCCTGGCGCTCGGCATTAATGGGTACATCAAAGACTGGTCGACTCGGAGTCAGTATAATGTGTCTGAGTGGGGTATTCATGCTTCACTGCGGCATGGTATCACAGTGGGCTAGCACTATAAAACCAGCTTAAGTCTGGGCTAGTACAAGCAGCCGCACATACACATACGCATGCACGTCGTCATATGAGCGAAATATTCTCAAGCACGACGTTAAACTCAATTCCACCACCACCACATCATACTGTATAATCGTTCACTTATAGCATCTGAATACTCCCTGCATCGTTAAGTCGTTTGACCCTGCAAGGAAACTTGCCTAACATATTTCTACGCAGTGATATTACGATAAAACGTAATTGAGTTTATTTTAATATATTTTTTTATGTGCTGACAGATATTTAGCATACACATGTAATCATGTGTCGCGGTCTTGTAATCGATATTTATATTCTTTACTCTTTAGCTTGAATGTATAACGTACTATATTAGGACATTGTGCACTTCCGGAAAGGGGGCGGAAGTGCTCTTCGGCTCATGGAAGCTGTCAACACGTGTGTTTTGTGTATGTAAAGTTGATGTGTTGACCGCGGTACCATGGCTAGCTCCTCGTCTGATGAACTTACATCAGATAGCGAACTGGATGAAATATTTGAATCAGCTTGGAGCAAAACAAGCGTGTCACTGTCTCCAGAAAAGATAACAAATAAAGGAGACATAGATCAAACTGATGGAAGTAATTCGGACTCAGAATCCGATTCGAATGATCAAGTTCCTTTCGTTATAGACAAGACACCCATACGGAAACACCCGAGTACATCTGAAGTCAAGGAATCCAGTGTTTTAAATACTGACTCACATAATCGCAGTGACAATTCTGAATTAGGGGAAGGGAGCGATGAAGTGTCGTCTTTTTTCGTTATAGATAAAACGCCATCTGCTGAGGATGCCAGTACGTCTGGTTCGAGAACCATTATAGAAGATTGCAGTGAAGATGGCGAAAGTCTACACAGGGAGAAAAGAAAAAGTACAAAACATAAAAATAAATATGACAGAAGAAAACTCGACAAAAGCCGCAGGTCAGATAATAAGAAAAACATTCCTGGTATCATCTTGTTTTAAGGAATTTAAATGATGTTTTGTTGTGGTGGAGTGGTTTTATGGAAAAATTATGTTGTGAAAGGGTGGGTCTGGTACAGCATTTGAAAAATGGCACATTTAAACATTGTTTAGGAACTGGTCATTTATTCATTTGGCATTGAGGATGGGGTGGAGTAAAAAAATAAAGTTCCATGTATTGGCCTATCATGCAGGAGATTACAATATTACGTAGGGGTGTGCAAAACCTCAACCCCCCTACCCCAGTGATTGTTGACAACAGATCAAAACAGCATTAGCTTTCTCACTAACTTGCATTCACATAGTTAATAAAATGACATATGCAAAGAATAGTACCGTCATGATTATCACTTTTAAATAAATGGCCCGGTTGACACATCGTATCCCAATTGTGTAGATCATGCGGTTGATCACTGGATTGTCTGGTCCAGACTTGATTATTTACAATTACAGCCCATCGCCATATAGCTGGAATAATTCTGAGTGTGGCGTTAATCAACAACCAACCAACCAACGTATTTTGTCTCTATTGCAGCATGGAACTATCATCTTCTTTGCAAGTCAAGTCGGACCCTTCAGATATTTATATAAACTTTCACTCCGTTCATGCTCCGCAACCAAAATACAAAGCTCCAACTGAACGTGTTAGTAAAGAACTTCAAGAGGTTGGTATCATAATGAACATGTTATGCAGATCATATTCTTAGGTATCTATTTTGAGGTTTATAGGTTATAAATGATGGTGTAAATATTGGAAGATACTGGGTCACACCTGTATATGTAAATCTTTTAGCTTTCATTTAATGTTTTTGCTAATAGGTTGTCTGCTTGGCCAAACAAAGCACAAAGTATTTCATGCTGATCAGTATTCTTATTTCTATTAGATACTACAGGATACTACAGGCAACATGTTTCTTCAACATGCTCGAAATATTATATATTACTGATGGTAACATTAGTGATTTATCATGCTTATCACTTTGTCAGAATCATGATGATGGTTGTATGGTTTCAGATAATGGCCAAGAGTGTGATCACACCAGACTTTGAAAAGAAAGAAAGCATTCCTTCCCATGAGGAAGGATTTAGAAGAAAGCAGAAAGAAAGAAAGGTTCGACCATCACTCAATTACAATACCATATTATAGTAATGTCCAAGATATTTTATGGATTAAACTTCTTTTTAATTTCTCTCACACCCCTACGTGAGAGAAATTAAAAAAAAAAAAAAAAAAAGAAGTTTAATCCATAAAATATCTTGGACATCACTGTACAACTTCTAAATGCCACTGAAAGACATCATATTATAGTAGTTGCCGAAAAAAAACTTTGCTTACAAGTTTATTTTGTTGTCAGTTTATTATGTATAAATTCAAATCAACTTGTAATACAAAGATTATATTAATGGTATATAGTGTTAAATTATACCAAAACAGTATATATACCACTTGATTTATTGTCATATACTGGCCACATAAAGAAACTGCACCCAGAAAATATAAATATAAGCACACAGCGTATTTATACATAAATACATTTGTGAACATAGCAAGTATTGGAGACATCAAACACTCATGCACGTGCCAGGCGACGTGACGTCATTGACGGTGGCCTAAGGCCTTGCAATATGTTACTGCACGTGCAGCCCGTACAGCTGCACACAACATGTGAAACTCTGAAATTGCTGTCACTGTCGAAAGCTTGATCTTTGGTCATTCATACGTTCAAGCAGGAAGGAGCCAACAACAGGTGGCAGCACATTTCCAATGCCATCGTAACACGATATCTGCATGGGTCAGGCGTTATTGAAACGGACGTCGCCGACCACCGACGTTCTGGGCGTTCCCGACGTAACGACGCCAAGACAGGACAGATGGATTCGGGTGACTCATCTCAAATACAGGTTCCAGACAGCAGTGACCACGCCCCAGATCATTCCCCAGGCCTTCAATGTTCATTTGGTAGCCTCTATGCGTCTTCGATGCACTGCTGTGCTTCACGCACACAGTGGTCATACCAGTTATTGACTTCGTGACTTCGATGGTGTGACCCCCACTCGATTTTGAACTTCTTATGTCATCGTTACGGATATTGTTCATGTTCTTTTGACATTTTCTTGTGGTCAGCTTATAAGGTGTCTACATCATTTCATCTTTGCTGTGTTGTATTCCAATTATGAAGGCATTTTCTGTGTGCACAGTTTCTTTATGTGGCTAGTATATAACTGGGAGCTGGTGTGTGTGATGTTAAACATCATACAAGAAGAAAACAAACAGTGTTAATCATATTTTCAGAAAGCACGAGAACAGACCAAGGGGCGAGGATGGTACAACATGCCGATAGGTGAGCTGACAGAAGAGAAGAAGAATGACCTCATTGCCCTGAAAATGAGGCGAGCCCTTGACCCCAAGAGGTTTTACAAAGGAGATGACATCAAGGGATTGCCCAAGTATTTCCAGGTGCTGAAGTTGGTTGATACATGTCATCATATCTCAAATATGCAGATCAATACTTGTGATGCCAATCACTGGATTGTCTGGTCCACACTAATATTTAAAGAATGCTGAGTGCGTTAACAAATGAACTGAGCAGATTGTGAACATTACTAATGTGTGTGTTCAAAGCAACACAGTTCCAGAAACAATGACTGACTGTACCCCTATTTTCTTGTATTCCAGTTTGGCACCGTGGTTGAGGATCCAAGTGAGTTCTACAGCTCTCGCATCACGAAGAAGCAGCAGAAGACGTCCATTGTTGAGGAGCTGATGGCGGATGCCGAGTTCAGAAAGTGAGACCAGCCGACTTTCCTTTAGAACAATGACTGGAACTGGTTTAAGTCTCTTAAGTCTCCATCACAGACATACTACTTGTGGGGCAGTGGGGTAGCCTAATGGTTAAAGCGTCTGCTCATCATGCTGGAAGACGGGTTTGATTCCCCACATGGGTACAATGTGTGAAGCCAATTTCTGGTGTCTCCTGCCGTGATATTGGAATGTTTCTTAAAACAGCGTAAAACCAGACTCACCTCTTGTATTGCTTGTTATGCAGCAGAAAAGTTATTTTCTGATGAAAGTCACAGGTCCCTCAAACTTCCCCCCTCCTGTAAAGTACTAATTGGTCGAACCCTCACACACGATATTGTACAGGCTGAGTAGTACATGGAGCCCAGATATATAAACTGACTGAGTTTTGTTTTACACCGCTTATAGCAATATTCCACCAACATCACGGCAGGGGGACACCAGAAATAGGCTTCACCCAGATATATAAATACATGCTTTACGGATATATTACTAAGGAAATTGTCATAAATATATTGATTATGTTGCAAAACTGATTATGGCTTCTTTTTATCCCCCGCAACACGTTTTGCGGGGGGTATTAAAATGGACTCCGTCCGTCTGTCTGTCCGTGCACATTTGTCTTTTCGAGAGCAGAACTCTAAAACCGTTCACTATTTCTTCACCAAACTTGGCGCATAGATAGATCTGGTGGTGTACTGGTGCCTTTTGGTAGTTTTGGAATTCTGAATAAAACATTTTGGCGTTTCCGTGGCAACAAGTTTTGACTTAGCCTGAAATTGGTGGTAGTACACTTTTCCGGAACTGAACTCTAAAACCGTTCACTATTTCTTCACCAAAGTTGGCACATCGATAGATCTGGTGGTGTACTGGTGCCTTTTGGTAGTTTTCAATTTCTGAATAAAACATTTTTGGCATTTCCATGGCAATAAGTTTGACTTAGAATGAAATTGGTGATAGTGCTCTTTTCTGGAGCAGAACTTTAAAAACCTTTCAATACTCTCCTTCCACTTTTCTATATACACACCTAAATATTTGACATAATCATAACTCGTATATATAATCATGAAGAGTATTTTGCCATTGCGGGGGATATTGATGACTTTGTCTTCTTGTTTGTTTATTTTTAATGTGTTTCTTTCCAGATTTAATAAAAGGAAATATGCTGAGGTTCAAGAGCTCAAGGCAAAAGGGCTTGGGCCATATAAGGGCATCCGGACTACGAAAATAAAGAGGAAGAAGAGGAAGTGAAAGCTACAGTGACATTATTCGGGCAAATATTCGACTTGTGAAAGAGGAAATATATGTAAATATATACTGAACTGGTTGTTGTAACAAAGAGACCCATAGAAGAGCAAATAAATATGAAAGGATGCATGTCGTCTATTTCATTATTTGTCCTTGGCCTTGGACAAGGGATGGCTACAAAGATAGATACAATGAAACCTGTCTAAACCGACACTCCACGGGACCGAAATAAAGTGCCGGATTAGACAGTGACGATCATTTCTCAACATGGCTGCCATTTACACTCGTCAATTTCTTTGTTTCTATAATGCAGAGCGTGATGAGAAGGTATTGGATTAAGGGACCTTGATTGGACTGCTGACACCCATGCCGGCTTAGAGCGTTTAATTTACAGCGCTATACCTACTTCCTGATTATCTAGCATGCCAAGAGGATTAATTAGTGTATTGGATTATGGGTCCTTGCTGGGACTGCTCATACCCATGCCGGTTTAGACAGTGTTACTTACAGCTAAAATTGCTTGTTGGGACCGGAAAGTCGTGCCGGAATACTGAATAGACAGGTGCTGGATTAGACAATGTTTTACTGGTCATAATATTGTTGTAAAATGGCGGGACCAAAATTGTATGCTGGTTTTGACAGTGTGCCGGATTAGACAGGTTTCAATGTAATTGAAATTATCGTGGGTTGGAAGAATTATTAAGGATTATCAAAAATTGTGTCATCGATAATATCTTAAACTATTGTGATTAAAAACATTTTAATTTACACACACACTACCCAAAGTTACTTGTTCATTCATGGGCTACTGCTCTAATGTTCTGTTCTTTTTGTTAGAAATCCATTCACAAAAGTGTCACCACTCACCATTTATGTCATATATGGGATTTTTTAAAAGACATTACTTTTAGTTTGGCTCATAATTACTTCTAGAATATTTATTTAGTTGCCAATTAATGATCTCTATGATCATCAATAACCAGACCTTACTCGGACAGCCAGTCAAACCGTGAACTGCCACAGAAATCCATTCCATATTCTTTGATGACTTTCAGGTTTGTTAGTTATCATACAGGATATTTGGTATATTTCCCACCATAGAAACAGTGATGGAAGCATAGTGGTGGATGGTGGAACAGTAATGTCTAAAGAAAATATCAGTATTTTCTATTTTGATCAACCCTGAAATGGAGTAGGTTTGTCATGTATGTTTATGTAAGTAATAAATAAACATAAGCATGCAATGTGTTTGTGAAAGCCTGTTTTAAAATGTTGATTAAGTTTCTTGTGAATCTTTGAATGCTCTGACTCTGTAAAGTGATGTGCGATACATTTACACTGGCGGCATCAACTACGAAGATTAGCAGGATGGTGAAAAAAGCTTTGGTGCAACTTTTTAAAAAAGTAGGTGAATGAGTTTGGTTTAATGCCGCTCTTAGCAATATTCCAGCGATATCATTGCGGGGGACACCAGAAATGGGCTTCACACATTGTACCCATGTGGGCAAATGAACTCAAGTCTTCGAAGTGACAAGCAAACGCTTTAACCGCTAGGCTACCCCACTACCCATAATGAAAAAAGACCTAGTACACATGAGTATGTCACATAGGTATTTCAGATCATCCCGAGGTTTGTCAGCATCAGTGTGCTAAATAGTTTCCAAATTTTAAGAGCCAGTCAGGCTAGCTATGCCTGAAAGTTACTAGCCCACAACATAATTCACTATCCCAAAATTGAATGTAGACACAGGTTTCATCATTAAACTGCTAATATGATGAACATTTTTATCAGGCCATAATCTTTCATGATTTAAAAGTGTATTATAACTTAACAAGTCAGAGAGAGTGATATATTTATAAAATGACCCCATGAAAATTCACTAGCCAGTCGGGCCAGTGACAGTGGAGATTTACTGGCCACGGGCTAGCGGGCAAGTGGCTATTTCATACACTGGCCAGCATCATACCTGTCCTCGTGGGTTTCCCCAAAGTAGTAAACATCCAACACCATCATATCATTAAACTGGATTTCTTCACATATACTGGCCACATAAAGAAACTGTGCACACAGAAAATATAAATATAGGCACACAGCGTATTTATACATTTGTGAACATAGCAAGTATTGGAGACAATCAAACGCTCATGCACGTGCCAGGCGGCGTGACGTCATTGACGGTGGCCTAAGGCCTTGCAATATGTTACTGCACGTGCAGCCCGTACAGCTGCACACAACATGTGAAACTCTGAAATTGCTGTCACTGTCGAAAGCTTGATCTTTGGTCATTCATACGTTCACAAATCCACATGAGAAGTCACTAGCACACCATGCCAAGATTAACATCTACTCAACGTCATGAAGCCATTGGAATGGTTCGAGCAGGAATGAGCCAACAACAGGTGGCAGCACATTTCCAATGCCATCGTAACACGATATCTGCATGGGTCAGGCGTTATCGAAACAGTAATGACGTCGCCGACCACCCACGTTCTGGGCATTCCCGACTTAACGACGCCAAGACAGGACAGATGGATTCGGGTGACTCATCTCAGATACAGGTTCCAGACAGCAGTGACCACGCCCCAGACCATTCCCCAGGCCTTCAATGTTCATTTGGTAGCCTCTATGCGTCTTCGATGCACTGCTGTGCTTCACGCACACGGTGGTCATACCCGTTATTGATTTTGTGACTTCGTCGTGTGACCCCCAACTCGATTTTGAACTTCTTATGTCATCGTTACGGATATTGTTCATGTTCTTTTGACATTTTCTTGTGGTCCGATACTTCAGCTTATAAAGTGTCTACATCATTTCGTCTTTGCAGTGCTGTATTCCAATTCTGAAGGCATTTTCTGAGTGCACAGTTTCTTTATGTGGTTAGTATATTAAGCGGACTCACTGGAACCGACTCAAATACTGTTCCAAGCAGTCATAAAGCCACCCCCTTAAAATGTCTAACTATTACCACAACGACAGACAATGATTATTTCAACAGTTTATTACCAGTAAGTCCAGTACAAAAAGAAAATATTTGAATTATCCAACATATTTACAAACATATTTGAATACTTCAGCCTGCTATAATTGCACACACTCCATATATTAGTGAGCTCAATATTCCCATTGCTAACATTCCGGCAGCGTCATGGCAAAGCTTTGATCACTTTTCGGTCAAGGTCATCAATACATTTAGCATGCTAAAGGAGCTGTCTATTGATATCCGTTTTAAAAAATGCTGGGAAAAATATTTTGTTTCATTATTCACCCTAGAAAACTGATGTTCTGAAAAATACTGTGTTTGAGTCCATATTCTTTGTATTCTTTCAGAGAAAAAGTTTGTATGTCTCGAAAAGATGACTAAAAAATCGTGTATATTACATGAAAACTCTCCCTAAAATGTTACATGATCGGACCGAAAAAGAAAGAAAAAGAAAAGGTAATGCACTTGTCTGGTGAATACATAAAGTTAACACTTATCTAACTCTTCAAATTTTAAACATTTCAAGTTTAAGATATACCGGTACAATTAGTTCCGGATTAACAATCACCGTCACGGTGTCATCTCTTGTGGTTACAGGGATACAGGGGACCTAATCGGACTAATGATACAGTGTTCCTCTTGATTACTCTTTGATATATAATCAAATAAAAAATTCAGTTACACATGTTCAGCTAAATCGTGACGAAAATAAAAACTGAATGATGACAAGAACTCGACCTAGATACAGTTTCAAATGGTATATTGTCATCAACTCTTCATTTCAAGACAGATAAAGCAGAACGAACATCGCCAAGGTAAAACCTTTTGCAGGGTTCTCTCATATTTTAAGCTAATCTTCTTCAGAAGAGAATCTACACATTCCTCAAAGACCACACTTTGATTACTCTTCAATATAACATCAGTTTTTCAGTTACAAATATACAGAGCGAAACTTGATGAAAATATTACCTCTAATGTGTGGTTATAATAACTCGATAAAGGTTACTATCCCCAGCGATTGTTGAGCATATTCTAATATTTCCAGCCAGTCAAACTAAGCTTTTCTTGAGGGTAACATAGATCCAGTGATTGTGAAAAGCTTCAAAACATCACGTCAGAAAGATGCAATATGATTGTCAGAATGGTAATAATGCCAGGTAGGGTTTTCATTGGCTGGATACAGGGCTCCAGATAATTTTTCATGATCAGGAGTACATACTCCTTATTGTTTCAACATAGGAGTACTGGAAAACCTTAAGTGTACATTTAGAGTACTGAATGGAATTTAATGGAGTATCAGTAATCTTGTGTTTCGTTTCATATATGCACCACAACATTGCTACTATTCTGTTAACAGGTCAGTAAACAATAAAACAATACTTTTTCAGATATATACGTCTGTAAGTGATTCTAAGACCGTACACCATTGTTGTGGTGCGTATCTGTTACATTTTCTAAATTATTTCCAACCGTATCGTGCGTATTTTTCATCCGTACATACGCCGATACGGACCTTATCTGGAGCCCTGCTGGATAGATTTAAATTAAAAGAGTGTCAGCTTTGTAAAATCAAATTGAAAATATCGTAAGTGAACAGATGATTGTAGAAAAGAGGAGGTTAAAGTCAGTGAGCATGTTTGGATGAGCAAAGAACTGAAGGCAAGGATGCTGATGTTGTCATAAAGATGTCTTCCTTGCTCGACTGTTCAATACAGAAAAACATTACAGACAAGTCGATAACTTTTACAGGGGTCTCTGATGTTCATAAAGTTTTCAGAAGTGAGTGAGTTCAGTTTTGTCTATGCCGCTTTTGAAATATTTCAGCAATATCACGGCAGGGGGTCACCAGAAATGTATCAGTGTTGTTTTTCCCTCTATATGTACTAGTAACTGTTCTTCCTCTAACCAATCTTCTAGTAATGGTTCTTCCTCTAACCTATGTACTAGTAACTGTTCTTCCTCTAACCTATGTACTAGTAACTGTTCTTCCTCTAACTAATCTTCTAGTAATGGTTCTTCCTCTAAACTATGTGGGAGTAATGGGTTCTTCCTCTAACCAATCTGCTAGTAGCAGTCATTCCCATAACTGCCTCTATTTTATGATATCCAGCCAATAAATCAATGCTTTTCTTCACATAGCTCCAGTGATTGTGAAAAGCTTCAAAACATCACGTTGGATAGATGCAATATGATTGTCAGAATGTTAATAATGCCAGGTAGGTATTTCATAACCTCGATAGATTTAAATCAAAATAATGTCAACTTTGAAAATTCAAATCAAATTTTTTTTAAGTGAACAGATGATTATAGAAAAGAGGAGGTT
The DNA here is from genome assembly GCF_003918875.1 of Haliotis rubra. Lineage (NCBI taxonomy): Eukaryota > Metazoa > Mollusca > Gastropoda > Lepetellida > Haliotidae > Haliotis > Haliotis rubra. Next base: position 169,572 of record NW_025767743.1, on the reverse strand, counting down.
AAAGTGAGTGAAGTCAGTGAGCATTCTGCAATATTCCAGCTCCATCACAGCTGTAAATAACCAGCTCTGGACCAGTCAAACAAGTGGTTGATATCATGGGAACCATGACACAATCAGCTGAGTCAGATAGTCAGACTAGACAATCCCTTCAAAACTGTTGTCAGCCATTTTGTTATCGTTGCATCATACATAACAATTCATTCATAAATAATACAAATTGTTCAATGCAAAACAATCATGTACCAGTAAACGGTAAAGACAGTTGTCATGATTATACATCACAGTTCCAAAATGCAGTCAGATTGCCCTTATTCTTTAAGCTGTGAAAGCAAAACCTGAATTCATCAATGCTCTTTTTATGAATTGTGTATTATATTCATGTGATTATCAACAAAAACAATCTATAAAAATATAGTGAAAAATAACATTGATAAAATGCAGTAGAGACTTATAAATATTAATAACCTACAATTTGACTTCATAATAAAAGATTCATTAAATTTGCTGTTTGGCATCAAGACGTCTCTGTGGCATCATATGTTCTTTTTGGCATCAAATTTGCTTTTTGGCATTGATTTGCTTTGTGGCATTGAATTTGCTTTGTGGCATTGAATTTGCTTTGTGGCAAGAAGACTGCTTTGTGGCATCAAATTTGCTTTGTGGTATCGAGACAGCTTTGTGGCTTACAGTTTAGTTTATAGCATCAAGACTGCATTGTGGCACAGCAACACAGGAGACAAACATACATCGCATACATGCACGTACAAATATGAAAGTAGGAGACATACAAATCAAAGACAAAGGCTGGTGGGTCTTGAATATTGAGCAAATTAAAAAAGCTGTATTCATGAAACAATTGCCTCCCAAAACAGATCTGCATAGATACAGTAAACACGCCACCCTATTTTTTACCATACATAAAAATAATTTGTTTTGAAACTTATTTGTGGTGACCACATAAACCTTGACTTATCAATTTGACGACAGTTTTATTTCAGCAATATTCCAGCAATATCATGGCGGGGGACACCAGAAATGGGCTTCACACAATGTAATTTACCCATGTGGGGAATCAAACCCGGGTCTTCAGCGTGACGAGCAAACGCTTTAACCACTAGGCTACCTCACCGCCCCAGATGTGAATAGAACATCCCCTATTCCAAATGGACACTGATCACATGGAACCTGCTGTGAAATCACTGCAGGTATACTGAGCGGTTGGCATCATAGAAAAGCTGTTATTTAGTCAATCAAAACTATATAAGCTATGGAAGGAACTCTCCGTATCACAGAATAGGACAGGGCTGGCTCCTCATCGTTTATATGCCAAGGCCGCCTGCAACAGAGAATAAGATTGTCAACAATGTTTTGAATAGCATTTCAGTTATGTCACACAGCATGGGCGCCAAACTCGAAGTCATGCAGGCTCTAGATATTTACCAGGAAACATAAGTTTGGTGCAGACAAACCTTGAAACATGACCAGGACAAATTTGGGATTCAAACCCATAAGAGGTTTCTGGCATGACAAAGGTATGCCACTCTGCACTGCACTTAGACAGATGGGCTCTCCATTGTGGATGACAGTAGCTTGCTAGAGCTACAAATGAAATGTAGCAACACAAATAGATTATCAGCAACACTCTGAGTGAGTGAGTTTAGTTTTAGGCCACACTCAGCAATATTCCAGCTATATGGCGGCAGTCTGTAAATAATTGAGTCTGGACCAGACAATCCAGTGATCAACAGCATGAGCATCGATCTGCGCAATTGGGAACTGATGACATGTGTCAACCAAGTCAGTGAGCCTGACCACCCGATCCTGAGCAACACTGAAGCTTCCTGAGGAGACTCGTTACTTGGTCATACAAAGGTTAGATTTGTAATGTGCTACAGTCCAAGTTTGAAGTGCTGACACTGTCATTACCCCGACAATGCTGACACTGTCATTACCCTGACAATGCTGACACTGTCATTACCCCGACAATGCTCACGCTGTCATTACCCCGACAATGCTGATGCTGTCATTACCCCGACAATGCTGACGCTGTCATTACCCCGACAATGCTGACACTGTCATTACCCCGACAATGCTGACACTGTCATTACCCCGACAATGCTGACACTGTCATTACCCCGACAATGCTGACACTGTCATTACCCTGACAATTCTGACACTGTCATTACCCCGACAATGGATGAGCGTGTACATGATTCTTTCTCAGCTCCTTGGGGAATAGACAACCAAACTGCCTGTAAGACACTAGAAGGTTTAGGGTCACATTAAAACCTCATCCTACCGGGTACCCATTCACTGCTGGATAAACAGAGGCATAATTTCACCAAAAACATGAATATTAACAAAAGATCTGTGAAAGGTTAATAGTTCTTAAATTAGTGCAGGTGAAGTGTGCCTAAAGGACAACGTACCTGCGACCTCCAGACTTGTCCCTGTGATGTACTTGCTTCTGTCACTGGCCAGGAACACACAAGCGTCAGCTACGTCTGTAACAACACAAAATGTCAGCAATTTTCTTCATTGCTTGCAAAACCATTCTCATTACTTGTCATAGAATCTGGCTATCCATGGCCTGATTTGATGGTGAAAGAATGACAACCAGGTTCAGAGCACCATATCCTTCTAGCTGAATAATAATTGAAGGCCTTGTCAAGACAGACCTGGGAATTGAAGGCCTTGTGCAGACAGGCTTGGGAATTGAAGGCCTTGTCCAGACAGGCTTGGGAATTGAAGGCTTTGTCAAGACAAACCTGGGAATTGAAGGCCTTGTCAAGACAGACCGGGGAATTGAAGGCCTTGTCAAGACAAACCTGGGAATTGAAGGCCTTGTCAAGACAGGCCTGGGAATTGAAGGCCTTGTCCAGACAGGCTTGGGAGTTGAAGGCCTTGTCCAGACAAACCTTGGAATTGAAGGCCTTGTCAAGACAAACCCTGGGAATTGAAGGCCTTGTCAAGACAAACCTGAGAATTGAAGGCCTTGTCAAGACAGGCCTAGGAATTGAAGGCCTTGTCAAGACAGATTTTGGAATTGAACGCCTTGTCAAGACAAACCTTGGAATTGAAGGCATTGTCAAGTCAGACTTCGGAATTGAAGGCCTTGTCAAGACAGACCTTGGAATTGAAGACTATCAAGACAGACCTCGAAATTCAAGGCTGTGCAAACCCTGGTCACAAGATGCGACTACTGTGATGTATGCCCTGGCTGACTGCATGGAATCAGTGGCATGAATAGGTGGTCATGGTATCAACCACTTACCATTGGTTGTTGTTTAACACAATATTCCAGCTAAATCGCGGCTCTGGATAATTATATTATTTCCATGATTATGTGATGTGGATGAAACCCTGCTGACTGACACACAACACAATCTAAACACACCCTCTGACTTCCCCATCTTCATCATGGGAACTAGGAACATGGCCCTCTGCAGCAGGTGTTCTGGGACTGCTGCCGTCATGGGAGTATTGATGAAGCCAGGGAGGACAGCATTCACTCGAATGTTGAACCTGTTCAAACCATGATTACATGTGTAACCTAATCAAGATGCATTCAGATAAAACAGGATTATGTTCAAGTATCAGTGTCAAGTACTATTCAGTATCAGTTTTATGTCGCTTTTGGCAATATTCCAGCAATATCACAGCGGGGACACCAGATATGGGCTTCACACATTGTGCCCATGTGGGGCATCGAACCGAAGTCTTTGACGTGATGAGTGAACTTGAGTGTAATTTGTCATGATTCATGATTCATGAATAATCAATTCTATAAAATTCAACCAGTTTCAGACCTTGCAAATTCTCTTGCAGCAGATTTTGTTAGTCCAACAACACCTGCCTTGGATGCTGCATAGTTGCCCTGTCCGATATTACCCATCTGAAACAGACGCAGGGGATATACATCTAGACTTCACCCAATATTACCCATCTTTAACAGAAGCAGGGGATACACATCTTGGCTTCACCCAATATTACCCATCTTTAACAGACGCAGGGGATACACATCTTGGCTTCACCCAATATTACCCATCTTTAACAGAAGCAGGGGATATACATCTAGACTTCACCCAATATTACCCATCTTTAACAGAATCAGGGGATATACATCTAGACTTCAACCAATATTACCCATCTTTAACAGAAGTAGGGGATATACATCTACAGTCTGTTTGGGGTCAGAAACGGACCGATGAATTGCAAATTTTATCATTGTACAAAATTGCCACATAAATATAAATAGTTTACATGTTTATCATTACAAATACTCAACAACTTTCTTATATTTGAAAATTTTCTGGACTCCACCAAAAAGTTCTTTAAGAAACTATCATCATTGAAAAACGCATAAAAGTTGTTATCTGTCGCGGGGGAGTAACTGCAGAAACGGAACAGCCACTATCTCCTCATGCATGGGATACACATGCCTGATGAAAAATGAAGTTGAATGCTGACATGAAACAGTTGATGATTAAAGGGTATGATTTTTTCCGTGCTGAAGCCGAAAGGGGCAAACCATTTTATGCCATTAATAAATTCCGTGAGCGGGCAGCAAAAGCTTTAGGTGTATCAGCAAGGGTACTGACAAATGTTCTGGAACACAAACATTGTGAGGGTGATGCAAAGCAGGTAGGGGTCGTGTCAAAATCACACAAATTAAAACATTTGGACAACTTTCAAAAGAACCTTGTAACGCAGTCTATCAACAAGCTCTATTCTGAAAACAAATACATGTCGCTGAAAATTTTAAAAAAGCATTTGAAGCAAGAACACAACCTCAGAGTATCAAAGTACACACTCTGGCTTACTCTTACACTCTTTTTGGGTATCGTTATAAGAAAATTTCGGGGAGAATAGGTCAGTACTCTGTGAACGCCTGATATCGTTAAGCTGAGAAATAATTTTCTCAGGGTTATAAAGAAGAAGCGAGGAAGGGTTCGAGCCAGTGTACTTGGGACGAGACCTGGGTCAATGCCTCGCGCACACTGCCAGCAGTCAGTGGGTACCCGATGGGGTGATAAGGGGTCACGATTAAAGCTGCCTCTAGGGAAAGGAGAGAGACTAATCATTCTCCATGCTGGTTGCTCCAGCAAAGGCTTTCTCCCAGGCTGCGACTTGGTATTCAGGGCAAAGTCCACAGATAACAGAGACTACCATTCCGAGATGAATGGTGCGGTTTTCCCTCGATTGGGTTAAAAACAAGTTGGTACCAGCTCTACCAGAGAAGTCTTTTATCGTAATGGACAATGCCCCATACAACAGCGCAGGACCCGACAGTAAAGCCCGACATCTAACAGTCGAAAAGGTGATATGATATCATGGCTCGACAAATTTCAGATCCCACGGCCTTCAAAGGCAACGAAGCTCAGCTATATGAGATCATAAAAACCCACAAAGGTGAACCTTTCTACAAAGTTGACAGTTACATAAAAGTAAGGGTCACGATATTCTGCGACTTCCACCCTATCACTGTGACCTTAAGCCCATTGAAATGATATGGGGTATTGTCAAAGGAGATGTTGCCAGATCAAACACAACTTTTAGATTACGTGGCGGAGAGGTTTTGGTTAAGGAATCCTTAACAAAATCACGCGACTGAAACTTGGCAAAACTGTGTCAACAAGGTAGCTAACGTCATTGAACAAGGTTACTGGTCTCCGGATGGCTTACAACAGGCAACTGTGGCACCACTTGTCATCCCTTTCAGTCGGACTATGACACTCGACAGGCGAGGAACCGACTGGTCTCCCGGAATAGATTTTGAGATGTCCCCGCCATGACTGGCTGTTCCGCTTTCTGCGGTTTCACCCCGCCCGCTGACAGATAACAACTTTGTTTCTTAAAGAACTTTTTTGGTGGAGTCCGAAAATTTTCAAATATAAGAAATCTGTTGGGTATTAGTAAATGATAAACATATGTACTATTTATATTTATGTGGCAATTTTGTACAATGATAAAATTTGTAATTCATCGGTCCGTTTCTGACTCAAACGGACTGTAGGCTTCACCAAGTATTACCCATCTTTTACAGAAACATGGGATATACATCTAGACTTCACCCAATATTACCCATCTTTAACAGAAGCATGAGGAAATACATCTAGCCTTCACCCAATATTACCCATCTTTAACAGAAGCCATGCCATGGTTACCTTGCCAACGATGCTGGATATATTGATGATAGAACCATTGTCCACCTTCCCCTCCATCATGCATCTGCCGACCTTGCCGATGCTGGTTCACCATGATAGAACCATTGCCACCTTCCCTCCATCATGCCCTGGTGAGGGAGAAATAAGCATCATAAACTGTCCAAGAAACAGCTGTGGGGGGAGGGGGAGGGAGAAAAGAAACATGACAGTCACAGAGTAACCCTTACCACACAACTCACTTGTTTTGAGATGTTGACATTCCACAGTAAATTCTAACAGATTCGACTCACACACAAACATAACCTGATTACAACACTACTTTCAGCATTCTCATTCAAACCAAGACTAAATTGAATGATTTTTTAACTTTTCTTCATTTTTGGCTTTCTTTAAAATCAAAAAATATTTTGATTCCAAATTCATCTACAAACCTTCAAATTGACATCTATGACCTTGTCGAAATTTTTCTCATCCATTTTCATGAGGAAGTTGTCTCGTGTTATTCCAGCAGAGTTTACAGCCACTGATGGCAGCACCGAAAACTGGTTCTTGATTTGTGCCATCATGGCGTTAACATCTGCAGAGGAGGCAATGTCGGCGGTAAAGGCCTGGTGCTTCTGGTCTGGAAGAGACAAGGAACTTTGTGAAAGGTCAAACCAATTGCAACTATATTCAAGATGGAGCAGATGTAGGCTAGTGCACATGCATTGCATGACGTTGAAATTGATTCCTCGCGTAGCTGCACATGCCTTGCACCTTGCTTCACCCATCGCACTACACTTGATCGCAGACAACCTGGGACCCCTTCGCTATATTGGCAAGTGCCAGTGGGCAGCACTCATACATGATAATACGGGTCAATTCTCAGGTCAGTAGTGTATATGAAGGGCTTCAACGAATCAACTATAAGGCAAATATAATAGTTATGATGAACAATGGGAAATGAATACCATAACAGGTCAGTAGTGGATGTGGTGGTGGTGGTGGTGGAATTAGGTTTAACGTTGTGCTTGAGAATATTTCGCTCATATGACGACGTGCATGCATGTGTATGTGTATGTGCGGCTGCTTGTACTAGCCCATACTGAAGCTGGTTTTATAGCGCTAGCCCACTGAGATACCATGCCGCAGTGAAGCATGAATACCCCACTCAGACACATTATACTGACTCCAAGCTGACCAGTCCTTATTGTACCCATTAATGCCGAAGCAGGGACCAACAAGTACCATATTTTAACGTCTTTTGGTATGACGCGGTCGGGGATCGAACCCGCGACCTTCCGCACTCCGGGCGGACGCTCTAACAACTACACCACGGAGGCGGTCAGTAGCTGATGTATTATTCCCTATATTCAATGAAACAATAAAAAAATTAATTCTTTGACATGTTTTGTTCAGGTTGACCGTGTTAATAAGGTCCATATTCACTGAATATGCAAGTAAATCATAACAACCCTAGAGTATGGCAACAATAATAACTACACATTACACAAACTGCTCAATTCCTCATTAAGAATAATATATATGCAGACAAGAAAATGCTATCAGTAAAAGCATTCAGAGCAACAATACAACACCAACCCTGCTAGTTCTGTTTTCAGACAATCAGTAAACATGAGCCTGATAACAGATGTAGCATATATATGGTTTATGAAACAGAAACACAAACTAACCTGCTTGGTTTGACAATGTTTTGTTTGACAGATACTCAGAGTCTGTTTTGTATTGATCACAAATAGGTTTTACCAGTGAAAGTGTCCACTTACAGTGCTCTACATTCACTGATAGAGGGTTGTCGGTTGTCGATGGGAATGTTTTACTGACAGATATTTTACAGATGGGGATGTTTTACTGACAGATATTTTACTGATGGGGATGTTTTACTGACAGATATTTTACAGATGGGGATGTTTTACTGACAGATATTTTACAGATGGGGATGTTTTACTGACAGATATTTTACAGATGGGGATGTTTTACTCAGTGGGATATTTTACTGATGGGGATGTTTTACTCAGTGGGATATTTTACTGATGGGGATGTTTTACTCAGAGATATTTTACAGATGGGGATGTTTTACTGACAGATATTTTACAGATGGGGATGTTTTACTGACAGATATTTTACAGATGGGGATGTTTTACTGACAGATATTTTACTGATGGGGATGTTTTACTCAGTGGGATATTTTACTGATGGGGATGTTTTACTCAGTGGGATATTTTACTGATGGGGACATTTTACTCAGTGAGAAATTTTATTGATGGGGGATGTTTTACTCAGTGGGATATGTTACTGATGGGGACATTTTATTCAATGGAATATTTTACTGATGGGGATATTTTACTCAGTGAGATATTTTACTGATGGAAATGTTTTACTGATGGGGACATTTTACTGACAGATATTTTACTGGTTGGGATATTTGGAGATGGTGATGCCATACAGATAGGGGTCTTTTACTGATGCCAGTGTAGGAAAGATAGCCCGTCCCAACGTCCGAGACGGATGAATTTTGTGGAGGACGGGTTAAAAAAATATCTAGTCCATCCTCATGTCGGGTCAATTTTAGCAAACCAATGACATATATATAATGATTATAACCTTTTTGAATATTTACTGCCGAAGGTGTTTTATTTATATTTGGAGGACAGGCTAGATTTTGGCAGGACTGGTAAAAAATTTGACCTGCCAGTCCTGTGGACAGGCTAGATCTTCTACATCTTTCCTACACTGCTGATGCTGATGGAATGATATACTGTTGGGTGTTACAATGACAGGAAGTTATCTGCTACTATTGGCTGAATACCAAGATGTCTGGAAAACCATGTACAATCCTTGTAACATGAGCTACTCACTGCCTTGTGGAAGCCCTGACACAGTTGCCTCAGCATTGGACTTGTCGATGTCCACCACCGCCAGTATAGCCCCTTCTCGAGCAAACACCTGGCATATTGCTTTACCTATGCCGCTTCCACCTCCTGTAACCATGGAAACAAAGGAATACCTGACAATGGAGTTTTGATGCAAAGTTTTTTATGGGTCAACATAAACACTTGAGATTTTCACAGACTGAAATTGATCAAACCCACACAAACTAGTTGAACATTAGAGCACAAACGACCAAGCTGAAAAAGCGCAGAACAAACAAAACTATTATCATTGATAATAGCTGTCATTGCTCTTGATGGGACTGTTGCCAACCAAGGAGCTGATGATATGTAATAACACATTGATACGTCACTCACTTCCTTAGAACGTATGCTGATACTGTATTTCAGGGTAACATGCACTTAAAGCTACTACTGAGACTAAAACTGGAATATATTTGACATGGTCTGAGCTCAATCTATGTGAAAAGACGTAAAAAGAGTTTTCTGGTCGATAATATCAACATCACTTTTTTTTATTTTGTGGGGTTTAAAAGAAGTTTTCAAAACACTCAAAACACACAGTGACGTTTGGTCTCAAGTTTGCAACACTGTTTGATAACACTGTCGTGAAGGAAAACGCTGAGATCAGAGGACACTTGACACGCTGACACGCCTCATTCGATCAAATCGGGTGGAGGTCAAAGACGGCCAATGTCATTTGAGTCGAAAAACAGACGACACCCAATGCTGATAACACAGGAAATGTTTTCGACGATAAATTCATGATAATGTCGGAAGCATTCATAAATACGGATGCATAAACTTTTGTAGCTTTAGAAAACAACTTTAGAATAAAAATAGAACTAAAATGTTCCAAAATTTCCAGATACCAGTCACGATAGCTAATCTTCCTGCCAAGACTCCCGACGCCATGCTGCTTGTTATTTATAGCCACAGGAAGTTCACGTACGCAATTTATTTTTAGATTTGGGGATTTCGATCTTTTCTATTTCCATAACAGGATTGACCAATCAGAAAACGTGTTACAAATAAAGAATTCCGTGCGGTCCAATTAGAATTTCTGTTGCATTCGTGTTGGGTCTTAAATGCACATGGTGATCGTTTCATCATGAATCTTACAGTTGTTCTAAGTTCTTGTATTTCTGGCGTAATCAGGTCTTTTACAGTTGAAACCCGTATTTTGGCGAAGAGGTCGTGCATCCGACGAAGTCTTAACCGGGTTGTTGCAGCCAGATTCTGTACCAGCACCAGTAATCCGCAGTTGACATCTCGAGATGACGAGTCCGAATCCGACTCGGAGGCAGAAGTTGGAGAGACAAGATCGCTCACAAACAAATTTCTGGTAACCCTTTCTTTTGAATTTGTTCTGAATTACAACAATGTGTAGGAGATTTATAGATATGGAATATAAAATTTTGTCGGGAGCGGTTCATTATAGGCATTATTCAACATTCATGCATGCACCGGTCGGTAGCTGGACCATCTCTGAAATGACATTGACAAAAATGCGTTAATGTTGGTGGTATTAGTATTATTTGTGTCTACCTAATGCTAATGTTTCTGTCTTTTTGTAAGCTACTGAAGTACTGCAATGTAGGCGCCAACACATCACTCTCTGTTGGTAATCGGAACAGTTGACTTTGTAACCGAGAGATTTTTTCCGTGATCCTGAAGGTCAAAGTTCAAAATTCATTTATCAGAAAAAAGCGATATTTCTGGATTTTTCGAAATGTTTATGGAACCTGTAACTGTTTTATCAGATGCTGGAAAAACATTGGGATTCTGGATATAAAATGTAGCTGTATCGAATACAAACAGTAAAGATTGATGAAATTATTGTATCAGGTGGTAAGGCTTGGTGACCATGGTGACTGGATGGTTGCTTCCTATCCAGACAGTGTGATATGATCTCCTAATATCAATCACCCAATTAATCCAAAGACCACTCGCTATGACACAGAATCATTTTTTTCAGATTGTTGGTCTGGGCAACCCAGAAATGCAGTCAAGTCGTTACAGTGTTGGAATGCAGTTTGTGAATGTTCTGGCGAAGAAGATGCGACTGCGATGGACGGCACACATGTTCAACAACACAGCCGGATTCACTGCTTCAGCGCACATTGGCAACTACACAGAGTTGCATCTTCTCAAACCACGGTTGCCAGTGAATATCAATGGAGCAAGTGTAGTAAAATCAAGTGAGTTTTTGACTACAGAAGACACTTGTTACCATAGTTACTTGGAACATTTTGGTTTGTCTCGATATCCATTTGGTTAACCAGGTGGTATGGTGTAGACAAACCTCTGTTCTTGAATTGTGAAAGTAAAAAAAGAAGACAGCAACATCATCTCCGAAATGAAACTATGAAACCATGTTATGATGGTTGTGGTAGGGTATGTTTAAGGTGGACTGGGGAAGTGGTCTAAAGCAGCATGGTAGCAAGCTCTAGGTCTGTAGGGGGTGGCGGGGTAGCCTAGTGGTTAAGGCATTTGCTCGTCACATCGAAGATCTGGGTTCGATACCCCACATGGGTACAATGTGTGAAGCCCATTTCTGGTGTCCCCCGCCGTGATATTGCTGGAATATTGCTAAAAGCAGTGTAAAAACTAAACTAACTCACTCTATGTGCGTACACACTATCCTGCTTCTGATAAGATTTTATTCAGCCTGTGAACCAAAAATAGTGTTATTGTAGTGTTGTCACTAGTGTACTGTACAGTAGTGGGGATCCGATTAATTGAAATAATCAAAGATTGGTCGCAGTGACTAAACGACCAAGCAATCGACCATGTTTTCTCATAATCAAACACAAACAATTCAGGAAAACTTTTTGCATTAACAAGATATTTCACAAGTTTGGTTTTGTCTGTTACATTTCATAAGCACTACAAGCTCGTTCCAAGTCATGATTGAGTTTATCTTAAAGACTCCAAGAAATTAATGTTTCTAACATACTAGTCATCTTTTAAAGATGTGCTATTTGCAACATAAAAATCAAAGAAGTACATTTTTTTTCTTTTTGTTTTTGCGCAAACGAAAATAACCAGGTAAATTTCATAAATGACGCTAGCCAATTATTTTCGATGATTGATCGGTTGTAATGAACCAATCATCAATTATGGGATTTTAACCAATTCCCAACACTACTGTACAGTCACCATGTGCTCTCAAAACAACGGCCTCAAGCACCAGTAATGAGAATATTTATAATAATGAGAATATTTATAATAATAATGAGAATATTTATAATGTGCCTTTTCCAGGCTAGATATCCTGCTCAAAGCGCACAATCTGATCATTATTACCCCGGATAACCCAAGCTGCCTGTTAGACGCTAGAAGGTTAATAGTCTCACAACTTATTTCACCGGGTACCCATTTTCTGCTGGGTGAACAGAGGCAATTTTGAGCAAACTCACTTGCCTAAGGTGAGACCACATGTATCACATGTGCTTTGTTGTGGGGCAGGACTGAAGTCCTAGAAACTCTCAGGAGTCAAGCTGTCACACACGGTCACCCATCCAAGGACTCTCCACGCTCAACGTTGCTTAACTTCAACTGATTGTGACCTGAGCGCTATGCACAATACCACACGACACCACTACCAGTAGATGACCAAATCATGGAAACATGAATACATACCTTCACCCATATAGGTGCCAAGACTTGTATTGTCACCTTGGGCAAGTGACTTAGTACCTCAAGCAGGGATTGGATACTTGATATGTTAGGTTGATGTTAGAACTTTCTAGCGTCACACTTGGCAGCTTGGGCATATACTCCCCAGGGAGTTCAGATAATTAGAAAGCGTACACGGGTTGGGGAATACTATTCTGCTTTTGAGCTGATACTAGTATCTATCAAGTGGAGGAGGATCATAATGCTGCTGCTGCTGCATGCTTGTTGTTAAAAGCCGCACTCAGCAATATTGAAGCATTTTTGGTGGTACTCTGTAAATAATCCAGTTTTGAGCAGACAAGATGATGATGATGATGATGATGATATACCATCAAAGATTGGAGGAATGTTATAATAACTTATCATGTGTGACTCAGTGTGTATTTTCAACTCTTACAATCTATGAAAATTCTGCTGTTCCAGCTCGCTTCTTTGACGTGAAAGCGGAGAATGTGTATTTGGTACATGCACTGCCAGATATGGCCAAAGGGGAGTTTGACATCTCCAAAGTGGACATAGACAGGTAAGAGGCTAGTCAGTGGTCAAAATGGTCAATAGAATATAAGAACAGGAGACACATTGTACAATTTGATGACTAATCCTATTTGTCAATAGTGAAGAGCAGTTTTCTTAATTACCAAAGATTTATGTTTAGATACCAGACTGTGATATAACTGAAATACAGTACAAAGGGTCATCATTCACTGATCACATAGTTAGAACAGAACTAAAGACATACAAAATTGTTTTGTCATTTGTTTTCTGACATCATACGTTTTCGGATGGCAGTGTTTGCTCACCCTATAATGCGGTGTGTTGCATCACAGCAAACATTGTTATGTCTTTATGATAGAGTTGTCTTTTATAAGTTAGTACGATGTTCCGCTGTTCGTGTAATTAATAATGAACCCCACGAATGTTTCTAAAGCATCTGAAAACCCTTAATATGAGGATGTGTAAAATGGAAACTTATTTATCGTGATCCTCACTGAATTTCGGTAGTTTCTAACACCATTAACTTGAGCACAACAGCGGATTTGGTGATCTGCTATTACCGATGACATGAAGATTATAATCGCCTTGTTATGGGAGTCACAGATTACCCCATGGTTTACCTGAAACCACGGTATCACGAAGAGCATTATTGCGAGGGATGACTGTACTTGTTTGAACAGGGCCCTGTAAACCACTACAATCAAATTGTAACTTTAACTTACAAGCACTCCACCGTTCCTCAAAGCGATTGTAAGTTACAATAGTTCATTAGTTGAAAGTTAAAATCACTTCCTTAAGTTGCTTATGACTGTCTGTGACTTACTTACGATCGATTGTTGTGTATGAACAAGATGGCAGCGTTTGTTGTAGTTATTAATTTTGGCAGCGCAAGTCACATTATATATTATGTAAACAAACAGAAATTATTGATAAGTCACTCACGTCTCTGCAATACCTTCCCAGAGTCTCCCCTTGATTTTCACCGTCAGGGTTGCCGAGAAGGCAGAAGTAAGGTCTTCTCGGCATTACATAATAATGTAAACTCATTATTTCTAACTTTCGCGCAGAAGATCACGATTGTAATTTACGATCGAAAGATTTACAATCTCGAGACTTAAAAGACTACAAGTTCCAGCGATGAACTCTCAGCTAGTACACAAAGCACATCATATTTGTGAATTGCTGCGCTTTATGAATGTGTATTATTATTATTATAGGGAATGTGTTGATGTTTCAGCCACAGTGGCGTGGCATCCACGATGGAGACACTCAAATCAGATGTAAGTATTGTGTTTTAATTTTGAAATCCAGAAGTATTTTCACATAAGTAAGACATGAACGGATGTTCAGATAATAACAGGTAGTGATAATCATTGACATTCACTGGAAGACATTTGCAATAGCCTGCATTAATAATTTATGTTTGTTGGTTGTGAAATATATCTGCTTTAAAATAGTTTTGTTCATACTACTAGTTTTTCGTCTGATGTCTAAAGGGGGCGGGGTAGCCTAGTGGGTAAAGCGTTGGCTCGTCACGCCGAAGACCTGGGTTCGATTCCCCACTGGGTACAATGTGTGAAGCTCATTTCTGGTTTCCCCTGCCGTGATGTTGCTGGAGTAATGCTAAAAGCGGCGTAAAACCAAACTCACTCACTCACTGATGACTAAATTATTGTTTGTTGTATTTAAACTATATTTGACAAACTAAAGCTAATAACCCAACTAAAGAATCCTTGAACATTGCAGATGGATGCCTTGAAAAGGCTTTATGTTTTTTAGTGTTCCACCAGGGACGGGTACAGCTTTTTGAGAAAGGAGGGGTGCACACCCTCGAGAAAGTGGGGGTGCACACTTCATTTTCCCGAGAGTTTTAATGGTCATTTAATAATCTTTCAGGACAAAAGGGGGTGTGCGCACCCCTGCACCTCCCCTCTGGATCCACCTATGTCCACCTATATACGAGCCTTGATATTTTTACACAAAAATATTGTAATAGGTATAATTTGACAAGTGTATTGCTGAATACCTATCATTTCATGCCTTTGAGAGTATCCAGAACGAGATGCATCTCACTGTCTTTTGGTTGTTTGTTTGGTTGTTTGTTTTCACGGTTGTTGTGTTTCAGGAAATGACCAGTCTTGCCATCGGAATAGACTGTCCACCTGAGGACGAGGAAGCAGGCGAATACGTGTGGGACGATTTCACAAACGAGGAATATGGTGACATAGATGGCGCCATCAAAGATGCCATGGAAACACTGATAACACACATCGAAGACAAACATGACATTGAGTTTGACATTAGGATATCTAGGCCCTTGCATGTCAAAGATGAAGGCCTTTCCAAATATATGACCAAAATGAAGAAACTGTCCAAGACAAAATATTCCAAGGATTATCGGAGAGGTCATCGGAATGACAGAGATTCTTGGCATGGGAGAGATTATGGAAATGAGAGAGAATCTTGGAATGAAAGAAATTCCTGGAATCAGAGAAATTCTCGGAATGACAGAGATTCTTGGAATGAGAAAGATTCTTGGAATGAGAGAGATTCTCAGAGATATTATTAATATGGCTGATTTTGTTGGATTGTGCATGGTGTTCAGACAGGAATGGGTACACTGCACATTGGTTCTTGGTTTTCTTTGAGACTACTGTTACACAGACTTATTTCAATTTTGGTTCTTGCCAGTGCCATAAAAGTACATTTTTTTTTCTAAACTGTATGCTGACATCCCAATCTCATTAAATCAGCAGAGGGGCGGTGGGGTGGCCGAGTGGTAAAGGGTCACCTCATCAATGTGGTAAAGTGTCACCTCATCGATGTAAACTGACAGTTCTGTCTATGTTAAAGTATGGGAGTTACTGACTGTCGATTTTTGAATCGCTTGAGGAATATGTCACAATCCAATCATGGAAGGTCATGTCATGTTATCTTAATAATAATATTAATAATGATAATAGTCCATTTATTATGCGCATTTCTCCATGCACAATGCATGCTCGATGCGCCCAAACAATCTGATTATTATTACCCTGGATAACCCAAGCTGCCTGTGAAGCGCTAGAAGGTTAAAGGTTAACTAGGTTAAAGGTTAAAGTCCTAACTAAAAACTAGTACTAAATCGATATTTCTTTTTAAAACCCCCGAAATGTTTTGATTGCTCTGAAAAAATCTCTTAACATGAAACGACCTGAAAAAGGGTGAGATATTTTCTCTTTTCATGTTTATGATTAAATTATATTGTTCTGAATAGTAACCATGTCATCAGAAACCCATAAGTGTATATACTGCAAGTCAAATATCTGTGTTTTATGCAGATTTTGTTTGTTGATAGATCAGTGTCAGCGACCAGGGAAGAGACAATTCAAAAACCGTTTTGTAAGTCCCGCTGAACCCTAACAAGTAGTCGTTGTCTGATTGGTTAAATCCGTTCGGCCGTCTCGCATTTGATTGGACGGTTATAGGTCGCGCAAAGGTTTGCTGACATGACCTTCTACTTGGGTTTGTGAGACTTAGTATAGCAGTGGAACGAATAATACTGAGCCTAAGTTTACTAAGTTTGGATTTTGAATGGATTTTTGAAGATATCAGCAAGTTTTCAAAGCCTGCTTTGTCTGTAGTTATTATTTCCTTCAAGATGGAACAAGTATGTATTAACATGAATAAATTGTTTAGGTATTACATTTGTCGTATGCTAACAAATGTTGGGAATTGGTTAAAATCTCACAATTGATGATTGGTTCATTACAACCGATCAGCCATCGAAAATAATTGGTTAGCGTAATTTATCAAATTCTCTTGGTTATGTTTGTTGATGCACAAAAAATATAGAAAAACATGTAGTTCGTTCGGTTTTTCTGCAAATTGCACAAAATGCATTACAAATTTCACATCTTAAAAGATGACTAGTATGTTAGGAACATAAATGTCCTGGAGTTTTTAAGATAAATTCAGTCATGACAAGGAACAAGCTTGTGGTGCTTATGAAATGTAACAGACAAAACCAACCTTGTGAAAAATGCAAACAAGTGTTCCAATATTGTTTGTGTTCGATTATTAGAAAACATGATCGAATGCTTGGTCGTTTAGTCATTGCGACCAATCTTCGATTATATCAACTAATCGGACAACCACCATGCTATCCTGGTTATCAATGATATTAATTATTGGACTACCTTCTCAAAACTTAAAATATGCTCCTCACCAAAAGTTATCCATTATCCAGTTTTGAATAAACAGTCATTACAGTGTATTTGTGTCTTGCATATTCATGTGTGTGTTTGAGAATACCAATGCATATTGTACCCACCCCAACCTTGATAGACAAATTACTGTGATTACCATGATTATTGAAGAATCTATTTATTCCAACACATATAATCATGATCATAAATATAGATATACATTGCAAGTGAGACCACTATGTCTTTTGTCGATACTTTTGCTGAGGCCATGTCTGCAATGGCTGTTAAAGTGTCAGTATAAATCCCTATACTGTTGTATTAGTTGTTTGATCAGTGACTTGTATACTACCCATCAAAAGTTTAGACTCACTTAAAGCACTCATTATATATTTGTATACAGTGAGATCCCAGATACCCGGACCCCAAATATCCGGAAACCTCGCCTTCCGGTCAAATTTCATAAAAAAAACAATCTCTTACGTTATAAAAGTGACTGTCTATAACGGATATGCGGTTTCCGTTCCCGGACGGTAAATTTTACAAACCAACCGGTTAAATCAACACAAATTTGACTCACTTATCCGCACGAAGCTTTGATCTTCCGCTGACCGTGTGAAGTGAAGCGCGATTGTCCCACGTGTTTTGACACAAGACAAAAACAACTTAGAACTTAAAAGGTAAATAATCTTGTCTAGTGATGTTAATTGCAAATTTGACGTCTTTACTGACAAAGTTGTCTTCTGTTGTTTGTTCACGCGAAGTGATGCGATGTTGTTTTCTTACCCCTGGTAAAAAATTTGACGAAAGCATAACTCATGAAGATAAGACGACCCCCTTCTACACACTGCTTTTTTTATCCTCAAAATTCGGCATATAGATGGTAGTATACGGTAAGCCATGATAGTAGAAATCCAGATATCCGGCTATTCAGTTATCCGGATGATTTATGTAAAAACGAATGCGTCCGGATATCCGGGGTCTCAGTGTCTATACATGGTTACATCGGAGATTAATTTCTGCACTATCTTGGGGGAACCAACTGAAAACCTTATGCAGATGAATTGCACAAGGATCATGCATCAAATTGCTGAAAAGCATGTGCAAATATCGTGCATGTGAACAGCTGCGTTTTGGTTAGAATTCGTCAGTTTTCACTGTGTTTTATCATTTATTGAACTCATGACAAAAATATGTTCAATGTTACGAATATGTTTTACAATACATCAGTTCATGCGTAAACGGTATCTTTAAACAGTATGGAATATTTTCGCAAAATCTAGTTTAGAACAGTTGACTGAAGTAAGCGGCTACATTTACACTAGTGAGTCTAAACTTTTGATGGATAGTATATATGATTGTATGGTTTGATAGAAGGTTGTAACAGACATGTTAAGCTCTTCCCTTGAAGCAAGTTCTCTCTGTGACTCAAGGAACAAAATGACTGATTGTGATATCAACCTCTGAAACATTGTTCCGTCAATAAAATACAAACAAAATTTGTTCTTTCAATATTTATTTCTGTGTTTTCTACAACATTGTAAGTGTTCCCATGGTTTCCACAAGAAATACATCTATGTAATAACAAGTCTTATTTCCGCCTTATTGACTAGACAACATGGACGACTTGTGTCAAATATACTCAACTAAAAAAGTTCAGGGCCACCCCAATATTCAATATTTAAGTATTATATGGATCATAATATGAACCCTTAGATACTCAAATATTGATAATTCCTTAACTTTTTTTGTTGAGTATACATACTTCTCATATGAGGAGCTGAGAAATATCTACTGGCCATCAATGCCAGCTGACCCCAGGGGTGTTAAGGGTCAGTATTGGTGTCGCTACTTTTCAAACTGATTGCGAGATGTCATTGAAGGAAATTGCTGTATATTAGAAATAAAAAATGTACATTAATTATGAAAATTATTTTCTTGTGACTAAAATTGGAAAAAAATTAAAATTTAATTTAAAAACATTCATGAGATTTAAGGTATTTTATGAGAAAATAGTGATCGCATAATGTGTTTTTGTTATTTCCACTGTTAAGTATAAATTTGGTGAATTAGTGTATTAATTACACAATGCCGACGGGGTTTTTTGTTCTGACTTTAGCTGATGTAAAATCAAAGAAAGAGTTGAATAAGTCTGGTAGACTTGCAGATATCCTACATCTATTGGTTTGCGTGTAAACTAAACAAGAATCTCCCCTGTTTTTAATCAGGGTGTCATTGTACAAAGCAATCTTAGCGCTAAGGTGACCGTAACTCCCATACTTTAACATAGACTTAAGGTAGTCTTAGCGCTAAGGTTGTTTTGTACAACGGCACCCTGATTTTAATCAGGTTAACACTGTAAACATTGGTTTTGCATGATGCTGCTTCATCAATGGTTCTGCTTTGACTTGAAAAGCAGGGTTTGAAATTCTTCATATGAGGGTGACCTGGTTCCTGAAGCGTGCTCCATTATTATCAACATGAGATTATGCGATTAGGTATGGTTTCAAACCACTGATAATGCTATTACACAAAAGGACTGACTGACTGAGTTTGGTTTTACACCGCTTTTAGCAATATTCTAGCAACATCACAGCGGGGGACACCAGAAATGGGCTTCACAGATTGTACCCATGTGGGGATTCGAACCCGGGTCTTCGGCGTGACGAGCCAACGCTTTAACCACGAGGCTACCCCACCGCCCCTACGCAAAAGGAACTTGGAAAAACAATAATGACTCTAATACACAGTATGAGTTATTAAGTAAACTAAGTGATTCAAACGTTGAATTTAACGTTATCAATTATCAGTCTCAATGTAAAGGAAGGAAGCAAGCTAAAAATTACCTATTGTCAAGTTCATGGAATCTTACTGAGGGAAGGGAGATAACTAATTATAAACGTTTCCACTTTTGACGACGTTGGCGTAAATGTTATGGTAGTAAGGGCCACCAGTGGCTATTAGTTGTATGTCTTATTTCCCACCTTTGGACCAATTAGATTCATCTATTATATTATCTGCATCTGGTTCAAACAAAATGGTGACTCGCAGTCAAAGTTGTGATCAAGTTACTGGAAGGAATGTTTGACATACCCTGGCTCACAGACACCTGTGTTGTAGTACAACATTTGAGCTCCTTAATTAGAAACATTAAAAATCAGGAAATTATATTTTGATGTCCAGTTGTCATTTGCTCTGTAAATCTGCACAGCAATAACCATGTTGTTTATACACAAGATGTCAATTTTGGAATATTTTTAATTTTGTTGGACAGAATTGTCAGGCCTGCCAAAGCATTACTCAGAACTTCAGCCTGGTTTGCCAAGAGTGGAAACTGTTCTTGTATCATCAGGTAACTCTGTTGCATCAAGATGAAGTTGTTGGTGAACTGATTTTAAAGATGGGTCAAAATATTCTTCTTGTTCACACATGTAATGACACACCTTGAATAGAATATATTTCTATCGTTTTGACAGTAGATTTTGTACAATGCCAAGTGCTCAAAATGATTCCTCCTGCTCAACCTTTCATTCACTAATTGTAAAAACTAACTGTTATAACTATCAGTGGATGTGTCATTTCTTTTCCATCATAACCATGTCAGCTTGAAATGAAAGCTTTTGATAACTTGACTTTTTGTGCGACATTCGTTTTCGTGTTTGGTGGAAAAAATATTGTGAAATGAGATAGGGAACATAGATAGCTTGATTTCAAGCATGGCTGACATTGGAAGGATACCAGAGGACATAGATCGAAGCACTTCATCCAGAGGGAGATTATGGTGAAAAAAAGGATCAAGATATGTTGGAAAATTTGGTGTACCAATTGAGCACAGACCCCTGACTGGTACCCTATTACAATGAAATCTGCTTCAACTATGGTGTATCTGTCGTACCAGGTTCCTGGGCCTCAGATGGGATGGTTGATGATTTTCTTTCAGTGCTTCATAAGTAGCTGCTACCTGTAACAAAATAGGTTTTGATCCAAATTATCTTTCTTATGTGAGGATGAGGATGTGCTCTGTTCATTTATCATTATTTTCACAACTCAATATTCAGAGAAAACTGAAATGATGCTGACCAAGTTGGTACCAAAGTTCAATCTGGCAACGGTGTCCATTTTGAGCCTGCTATAATTTTAGAAGAGAACACAATAAGAAGGTTATAACATACATCAATGCATCGTGATATGGTGATTGATAGGTGTGGAGCCTCACCTTGGTAAACTTGACCTGAAGACATTAAAATAATATATCGTTCAACATTATACGCTACCAGATTAATTTACTTTGTCCAAAGATGGAGGGATTTATCCCAGTTTTGTTTAAGTTTACGTCTTGACTGTCCAAAACGTTCTCAACGGCTGCTATGATGCCATTTTGGATAACAGGTGGAATTCTCACAGAGCTCCATCAGAATAAACAAACTGAAAGAGATCACGGCCGCACATGTGGATTGTAGCCTTGGGCTGATGATTTACGTAGTAAGGCATTGTGGTGATGGAAGTGCACTCATTTTCTCAGCTTCCCACATCTCTTTATTTCATCCTGTAATTGCCTCAAACATGCATCATCAAAATATGCTCCGTTTATTGTGATTGTTCAGCACGATGACGGCCTCTGCATCCAAGAACATGAAGGTCATAACCTTGGCAGATGATGGGACCATCTTTGTTTTCTTTTGTTGTGGTGATATCCTGTGCTTCCACGGTTTGAAATTGTTGTTTGTACTCAGTGGTAGACAAAGGTTTCATCTAGTTAAGAATCATTGCCAAAAACCTTTCTTGATCAGCGTCAAACAGAGATAATGACGAGGTATGCCACTGGTTCAATTTCGATAAAAAGTCAAAAGCTTTAGAACCCAATGAGCAAATACTTCTTCCTTGCCTGTCTGTGATAATGGAATGTACTCTCTAATGGGAAATGTGTACGGAACTAGCAACATGACATTCAGTCATATACTGGTTGGTCATCGCCATATTCTGTCGTCACTGATGTGACAGACCGCCTCCGGTGTGGTTAGAGCGTCCACCCGGAGAGCGGAAGATCGCGGGTTCGATCCCCGACCGCGTCATACCAAAAGACGTTAAAATATGGTACTTGTTGGTCCCTGCCTGGCGCTCGGCATTAATGGGTACAACAAGGACTGGTCGGCTCGGAGTCAGTATAATGTGTCTGAGTGGGGTATTCATGCTTCACTGCGGCATGGTATCTCAGTGGGCTAGCACTATAAAACCAGACCCAATCTGGGCTAGTACATGCAGCCGCACATACACATACACACTCATGCATGTCATCATATGACCGAAATATTCTCAAGCACGACGTTAAACCCCATTTCATCTCACCTCACCTCACTGATGTGACAGGGGTCATCTTCAAGCCTCTCTGCTTCATTTTTACTCTGCTGCCCACTTCTTAATGATCTCATAGAAAGGCGGTTCCCAATTGCGCAGATTGATGCTCATGAGCTGTTGATCACTGGATTGTCTGGTCCAGACTCGATTATTTACAGACCGCCGCCATATAGTTGTAATATTGCTGAGTGTGGCGTAAAACTAAACTCACTCACTCACTCATAGAAAGGAGCAGCCTCTTCCCTAGTGTTTTACACATATCTTCATGGACTTATCAAGTCAAGCTCTTTTTGAACAAATTATTGATCACTGCATGTTCTTCAAGTTTTTGTCATTCATTGTGCCTCTAAGACATGCGATGACCACTAGAAAGGTTTTAACTATTTTCTCATGTCTGTATTTCTTCAAAGTATCTTTAACATTTTCTTACCCTATGTATTGTTTCAAACCCCAGTGTTCCAAATAACTACAATTATCAGCCAGACTGACGAGTAGCTCTTCACTAGAACTAACCCACATCGAAGATCACTTGCCAAAAAATGATCCAGCAAACATTACACTGATGTTAAACTTGTACTGTTTATCTGGAACACTTGAAATCCCAAGAGGTGATCTAAGTTAGGGTACTGTTCAAGCTGATATCTGATAAAATCAGTGTTCATTCTTTGGTATCCATGCAGTACAAGTATATCTTATTGTACTTCAACCAATACACAAGTACATGTTACACAACACTGCTGTTTTAAACTGCAAGAGCCTTAAGCTTTATGTGTACCCTGGTTGTGTGTGTGTGGAAGCTGAAAAGTGTTGTTTACTTAAAATGTTCATGCAAACTGATAACAGTATATACATAAGGGTGTATGTTTTGTGAGACTTGAGTGCATGTATTTTGATGTGCTCCAAGAATGATAAAGGCCTAAGGACAGTGTGTGAGTGAGTTTAGTTTTACGCCGCACTCAGCAATATTCCAGCTATATGGCGGCGGTCTGTAAATAATCGAGTCTGGACCAGACAATCCAGTGATCAACAGCATGAGCCTAAGGACAGTACCTTAATGGGATAAAGAGGAATAGTTGCAAGAATATGACTCGGCATTGCTCTGCTTCGTCTCATCGTTTGTTACTACATCTGTACCTTTACATCCCAGGCAAGTAGTCACATAGAAATTAAAATTCACAAGAATTTCTCACCCCTCACCAGACATCATTCGCTAAACCATCAGCAGACATTGAATTTTCATCCAAGATTCAAATGATCCACTGACTGACAAGTATTTTGGGACAGTTTTTCTCAAAACCACATGAATAAGAGTAAGCTTTTTTTATGCAATTAAAATTGAAACATCACATGGAATTGAGGTGCTTGAGGTGAGGGGCATTCACTTGAGGGCACGGATTGTTACATAACTGAATGTACAGCTTGGGACTTGATGGATTCAGGCCAGTTGCTTTGTGACCAGCTTATAGACAAAGCATTATAAACTTGAATGATTGTTGCAGAAGCTCAGTGTTGAGCTGGTCTTGTATACTTGGACATTGCCAGTCCATGATGTGGATCTTCTAAAATGATTTGATTTAAGGGGGGATTCGGGTGGAAGTCTTACCAAATCATGATGGCCACAGACTTGGAAATGAGGTGACTATGATTCACAAGCCATATTGCTTTGCCCATAATTATTGTTGATCGAATGTCCTCTACATAATGTACACTTGTAAACCAGTATTTTGTTTACTATTAATACTATTATTAGTATATAGTATAAATAAATTTCCTTAACTGTAGTCAAATTGTTGTGTAATCCATATAATTGTGCGAGTGGATTTGTGGTATACCCCTTTACTACACCTCCACTCATAACTGTATTCAAAGGTGATGGCGGAATGTTCTGTAAACTAACTCGTTACATACTGACCCTGCATGACATTCAGATGGGTGACATGACATGTGACATCATGTGCAACATGACATGTGACATGATGCATGCCATGACGTGTGACATGACATATGACATGATGCATGACATGACGTGTGACAATGTGCAACATGACGTGACATGATGTGCGATGACATGATGCATGACATGTGACATGATGCATGACATGTGACATGACATATTCAAAATGGTGAAAAGATAAGAAAGATGCTGTGACTAAGATGCAGGTTGTTTATTCCTCAAAAAAGAAAGAAAAGAACCAGTGCATTAATAAAATATATCTTTCAGTATCACACAATCAATAGAATTTACATATACACACAACAATATAAACATGGATTTACCATTAACAAAATCTATCCAAGTTTAAATATCACTTTGGTCATAAATTTATACAATGATCAATATTTTGTTTCACTACTTAAATTAACAAATGTACAGATATGCTAATTCTTTGAACAAATAAGATACATAATTGTTATGTACATAAATATATTTGCCAATGAACTGGACGGAATTATATTTAGATGGGTGAAATATGAATTTTAAATTTTGAAGGCTTTAAGTTCATGATTTTGACTTAAAATTAAAATGTCATATAAACAGATATTATTACCTGTAACACAAATTTACCTGAATAAATAACATAAAACTAATTAAATTTTTGATTGAATAAATTCAAAGAACACAGTACATAGGAACCATTAAGATAATTAACAAAATCATGTAACCAGTACATTCAATTCACTTAATTTAATCATATTAGAATTATTTGATAATTGGACATCAAAGTAGAAAGTGAATGTGAAATGGGATAGACACGATTCTCTGAATAGCATGTCTATACCAGAAGTGAAGACTGTGTTCACAGTGAGCTGCGTGATCAGAACGATGTATATTTCATCACAGATGTCATTGATTGGCAAGCCATGCAATGTGCTCAGTGTCAGAAACACAGCATTAGTATACTTTACTGGAAAGTCTCTTGGATGTTGCAATTGGTCCAAGAGTGATTGGTGTCTTGGGTTTATCCAATGAATGAAGCTCTTGCATGACGACATGTTGAGTGGACACTGGTACCCGAGTGAGCAGTTGGTCAGCATAAAACATGGCCTGAAAAAGTAGTTCTAACTGTTACCAACACATTTATACCGAGACGATGGAGATAAGGTTAGAATTGGTCTTCAGCAACCCATGCTTGTTGTAAGAGGTGACTTACAGGTTTGGTTGGTCAGGCTCGCTGACTTGGTTAACACGTCATCACGTACCAATTGCTGAGATTGATGCTCATGATGATTATCACTGGATTATCTGGTCAAGATTCAATTATTCATTGGGATGTTCAGATGTTTAAAATATATGATAATCTACCATGCCATTTAAGTATGTTCATTTTTGATTGGCTGTTACTAAAAAAATTATAGGTGAAAAATGTTCAATAACCACTTCTGAGAGCCAGTTCAATGCACTCATTAACCCTCATTAACCCTCACAAAGGTAAACAAACATGTCGTCTGAAACTGTTACGTTTGACCTTGGTGATTTCTTTGTGTTTGGATCGGATATGGAGGAAAACATTGACCCAGCCTGGTTCCAACATGAAATGACTGAACAATCACCCAAAGTAACTCTAAGTATCGAAGGTATGAGTATGTAAATGTCATAATGTCCAATTTCTAATCGTCGTAGTCTAGGCCTGTTAAAACACTACGCAAGGGTAATGAGTGCATATTTAAAACGCGTTTTCTTCATGGTGCGTATGCTAACGAGTGAGGTTTTAAATGAAACATTTAGCAGCGTTCAACGAACTAGAATCACTTCCAAAATGTAAACACAATAGGATTATCTCCTAATTCATTCATGTCCAACATCAAAGTTTCAGATTGTTTCAATATTGGTTCCTGTTCTCACCTTGGGGACGCTGACTGTCTGGATGCCCACAGAGCGAGTGAGGACCTTCCTGAGGGTGCCGAGTCTGGTGGTGGCCGACAATACCCTCATCTTGTCAAGGTTGGTGGGGATTAGCTGCTTGGGGCGGGGGATGAGGCCGAGGTCACCCAGGTTGTAGTGAGGCAGTGTACCTCCACTGTTGAGATTGGGGACAAGGGTAACTGTCTGTAATGGAATACAAACATTCTTGTACATCCCACAAAGATGTAGAGGAAATGATTCACATTGGATGACTGGGATGTGACATGTTCAGTGCTTTTTATTTGGAAATAAACAGAAAAACAATACAAGCTCATATTTCCTCATCCACCAGGAAAAGTTCACATTTCAGAGAAATACAACTCAAAAGATACTATAGCAAAGAGTGAGTGAGTGGGTGAGTTTGGTTTTATCAATATTCCAGCAATATCATGGTGGGGGACACCAGAAATGAGCATCAGACATTGTACCCATGTGCTATAGCAAAGAAATCATAAAATTATAAGCAACAGGATTAGCAACAACATATTGCAGTGGAGAAACATATAAACTAAAGGTCACTGTGAAGATTCTGCTGTTTATAGCTAACCAGGTATACTATAGAATCTGCATAAACTGGTACTTAAAGAGTTGCTGTTATTATTCAAATGTTTTAACATCAAAATAAGTTGTAATGTAATGTATCATATGTACAAAGTAGTCGTAAATTGCTTTCTAAGATGCCTAGCGGTTAGAACAATCGAAAAAAAATACATTATCAGACAATAAGGTATAGTTTTTTGATGACGTAACAATTGAATGACGTTCTCCCGTCACTGTGCCATTCTAGTGTGCCCCCTCGTGATCGAACCATTTTACATTACGTCACAATGTAAGCGACGTCACGATGCATGTCAGTTGTCATCGCCATCGTCATCGTACGGCCTCCTACAGTAAACTACACCGTTGCATCCAGTTTCTTGGTTTGCTGTTGCTTCACACAGCTAACATCACTGGTGGAAACATTACGTTTATGTTTTACACGACTGTTAAAATGTGTCATTTCGACTCACAAGTTTTCAGCGACACAGTAGCGTTAAGTAATGTTTACATTCCCACAATGCAATTGTGGAATGTCGCTATGACTACTCAACTTCCTCTGGATGTACTGATCTAAACTTACGCTGGTAGTAGAAATGCAACGTTCATATTGTCCCATATGGTTTACGTTAATGACAGATGTAATTAAAATAATTCAGAGAAGATATTTAATCCGAGCGTAAACCGTCATCAAACTGTTATCATTTGTTTTTCTGGTAACATTAGATCTTAGCGTAGGGGCAGACACATCAATAGAACAAGCCCAGTTAGCCCTGTCGCGAGGATTCTTAATTTAGGTCACCGACACCGTTGTTTGTTTTCTGCCTTAAATTAATCGTAATTATCTTTAGAAAGTATTAAATTTGGCATCTTAGAAAGAAATACACTTAGCCCTACCACCATGTATAGTGTAATAAAACACACTTTTGCCCTGAACTATTATAGCGTTAAAGCACTTTCGGGACATAAGCGTCCTCGTGCTTTAACTATAATAGTTCAGGGCAAAAGTGTGTTTTATTACACTATACATTGTGGTAGAGCGAAGTGTATTTCTTACGTATTGTATTAAGAGTTTGCTTGTTTGTTTGTTTGTTGTCCAATACAGCACACAAGAATATTCCAGCTATATGACTGCAGTCTGTAGATAATTGAGTCTGGACCAGACAATCCAGTGATCAACAGCATCGATCTATGCAATAGGGATATGATGACATGTATCAACCAAGTCAACGAGTCTGTCCATTGTTAGGCCACTATTTCCAAGAACCTACCCTCTCCTAATGCCCTTGCCACTGCCAGGTATTTTACTGGCACTTCTCTCCATCTCCTCGAACTGCTTGCCCAGCTCCCCAGGGGGAGGGCCAGCGCCCACTGCTGCAGCACTGTTAAGGAGGATGAGCAGTTGCTCCAGCATGCGGTCCCGGCTCTCCATCTCGTTCAAAGAATCTTCCTCATCTTCCTCCTCCTCTGCATCAGTTTTCTAGGAGATTGACGAAATAGGATTTAAGATCACTATTATGAAACTGACTGACTGACTGACTGAGTTTGGTTTTACGCCGCTTTTAGCAATATTCCAGCAACATCACGGCGGGGGACACCAGAAATGGGCTTCACACATTGTGCCCATGTGGGGATTCGAACCCGGGTCTTCGGAGTGACGAGCCAACGCTTTAACCATTAGGCTACCCCACGGCCCCTATTATGAAACAAATGCTATAATCAAAAATAGCAATTCATGAGAACAACAATAACAACACCAACAACACAAAGACATCAGTGCACCATGTCTGAAAAACTGCAGTCATGGCTAAAATACTGAGCTGAGGTGATCAGAAGCCCCTTATGTTGTCAGAGTTTTGAGTGTTTCTGAGTGTTAGATTTGAAATTATGTTTAGAACTGAAAAAGTTGTACATGTACAGAGGTTGTACATAAACACCTGCCAATCAGCATGGAATCAGAGAGTCTCTGAGAGTCTGAATACCCTGAGAGCCATCTGACATTATTACAGCATACCCTGAGATCTGAAAATCTGAACACAATATTACAGCATACCCTGCTGAACATCTACCCTGAGAGCCATCTCAAGAGTCTGAACACAGTAAGCAGTGTCCGCCAAAACTCTGTCAATCTTGGCCTTGTCCTTCCTCTCCTTTTCCAGGTGACTTGTGACATCTCGTAACTGCTCTTCTTGTTGGTCTTTCTCACTATACAGCTGCTGGTTCTCCTCACGAGTGGACTCCACCTGCTGGCGGAGGAGATCTGATTCGGCATCCCGCTCTCTGTACTCCTCCTCCCTCAGCTCGTACTCTGCTATCATGGCTTCCTGGTTCCGACACTTCTCCGTGAACATCTTAATCATCTGAACATAAACAAAAGCTCTCTTGTGGTACCTTTTGATACAAGGACAGTTTGTGCCAAACATTTTACTCTGGCCATCCAAACTTATCTCATGCTGACATAATGACCAACATAAGGCGATTAATTTTTTAAATTGCTTTCGGATAGTTCAGAATGACTAATAGCAAAATCAAAAGATAATGAAAATGACTATCTTGATATTTGTTTGATCATAATTGTGGACTATAACGATACAAGAAAACACAAATATAGTGAAATTAGTTTCTGTTTGATATCAAATACAATTTGATGTTAAGTAATCAGAACAGAGTTACAGCTAGCCCTCAGTATTTGACAAATCTGACTGCACAGTCATAAAGGTTGCAAAATGGCCGCATTGATGTCAATATATTTATTACCACAGACATCATAAGCATGGTAAGAACAAAACAAAACACCAAAAACGAACTAAAAAGGTCAATTGCTCTCCATTTTCTATTAGTCGCTAATAAATTACTTGTTGAAATTTTCTACCAAAAGATCAAACCATGTACCTTTTGACCGCTGTGATTTTTCTTGAGTAATTCCTTCTCATTTGTTTCCAGCAGCTCAATCTGCTGTTTCTGTTTCTTCTCCCGCTGACGAAGTTCATCGTTCTCCTGAATCAGTTCCATGGTTTTGTCAGACATTTTTGCCAACTGTGCATTGATTGACACATTTTCACGTATTGTCCTTTTGGTTGTCTCAGCCATTTGTTTGTTGGAAACTTTCCTAAACTCTGCAGCAACTTGGTTCACTCTCAGGATCATCTCCTTCTTTAACCTGTCAATTCAGGATGCAATAACAGAAACAGTTTTAACCAATGGCATCAACCTTTTAAAGGAAATTTTGCTGGGATGGAAATTAGGATAAGCCCACTAGCTCCCACAAGTATGGTAAATGTTAAAGGTATTCCCAGGGCTAGAAGATTTTCAAACATTTGGTCCGTCCTGCCACAATCTTGGCAAGTACATGCTCTTGTAAATTTCTATTCTGACAACACAAATATGTAAACCTCCAAATCTATCAAATATATACACAAAATGCATCTCCCAGTTAATACTTACATGTATCGTGTGAGGAGGGAATGCTATCAAAAATGGTTAGTTAAACCTGATTTGCATTGAAAGTATTTGACTTTTTCAAAGATACTTATTTTTAAAATTGAGACGGTTTTTCAATTTTTCCAAGTAAGAAAAGATTAGGGTTAAAATGCACCGGGCAATCTATAGTTTTACTGTCATTGTGAAGATATATTGGGAAATCACAAATCATCATGATCAAAAGGCTGTTATCTAGGTATTTATATACTAGGTTTCTCGAAGTTCTTTCACTGTTAATAATATAACATGTTTTCATCACCATTCTGATACTACTGCAATACATGTACAATAATATAGTAGCAATTATACATACGACTGAGTCAGTGTTGTGGTATGGTGCTTTTTCCGCAATATTCCATCAAAGCCAGGGCCTCCTTTCAAAAAGCACTAAGGTGATTGTAAGTCACTAAGGTAACCGTAGTGCAATGGGAGTTAAGGTTAACCTTAGTAAAGGTTGCTTCGTGAAAAGAGCCCCAGGTTTTCAGTGTGACAAAGAAATGATTTAGCTACTCGGCTATCCCTAGCACTTTGAAACATGTCATAAAACAAACTCATTTTCTTATTCGACATGGTAACAAGGCCTGTCTTACCTGAAGAGTTTGTATATTAGACCAGTTAAAACATTTTTGCCTTTCATGACACTATCTAAGTCACACCATATCTTGTCAGCTTGATACAGGAGGAACACCTGAGGCTATGCACGTCTTAGATCACTTGGAGAAACCTATGGGAGTGAGTTTAATGCTTACAAACCACAAACATAATCAAGGCAAAAATCTGGAATCAAACCACAATCATAGATTCCTGGAACTCCCATGTGATGCAGCTCTGCACAACAAATTGCACCCTGGATGACAGGGCTACCCATCCCCAGGTATAACTATATACCACCACCACAAGCTGATGGTCACTGACCTGTCCTTATCAATGACAGCTTTCTTCTCCAAGATAGATAGCCTCCTTGTGATCTTGATCCTTCTTGGCCAGCTCCTCCTCCATCATGGCAAATTTGGCCATCAAATCCTCCTTCTGTACCTTGAACTCCTCTAGAGACGCCAGCTTGCCACCTAGTACAGGGAGAGTGAAGGAGTTACGTTCAATGATGCTTTGAACATTTCATTTATATCAGAAGGTTGTCGGAAGAAAGCCTGAAGCAATGTCAAAAGCATAATCAGTGTGAACCGAGATTCAAACCAGTGATCATAGGATTCAGGTGTGCACAAGGGAGGCAACTCTGCACAGTGAGTGAGTATGGCTTTACGCCGCTTGTAGCAATATTCCAGCAATATCACGGCGAGGTACATCAGAAATGGGCTTCACACATTGTACCCATGTGGGGAATCGAACCCGGGTTTTCGGTGTGACCAACGAATGCTTTAACCATTAAGCTACCCCACCGACAATGCACAGTGAAATGTGGTGCATTAAACCATTGGGCCACCCATGTCATTACAATGGGGAGGGGGAAAGTATGAATTTATAGAATTACAAAAGTAATATGTGAAAATGACAACTAATGATGACAATGGATCAGCATGACATGATATAGAAATATCATTGTCTGCATGTCATAACAAAATAATGACAGGAGATTACTTCGCGTATCTTTTAACAATGGACTTGATATTTACACCATGGATGAGACGCCTGAAGCTGCTGTCACTACTGCCAACATTATTTATCCCTCACCTAAGATCATGTTCTCCGATGTCAGCTGATCCTTCATCTCCTGGTATTCATTTCTCAAGGACTGCAACTGATTCTCATACGTTTCCTTCTCAGCATCTTTGGCCTGTTGCAAGCCGATGAAACGGTCGTTCAAGTCTGCCAGCTCATCAGCTAAAATGCAAAGTATAAGGTGAAAATAAGGTTTAAGAAAACACAACTTAGAAAATGCTTCCAACTTGACATTTAAAATTACAATTTGATGGAAAATTGATAAATAATTTCTTAAAGCCTCTTATGCATTGTTTATATAGTTTAAGATTTTACAGCTTGTTAACAAATCCAGATGCTTACACTTTTTCTCCACTTGTTGTTTCCAGAAGGACACGATCTCCCTCTTATCTGTGTCCATCTGGTCAAACTTGTCATGGAACTGGGCATTTCCAACTTCAAGCTCATCGCACTTTTTCTGATACCTGGAAGAAGGTCGTTCTAAAACTATTAGTCTGTGGTATCTACAATACGTGCTGTATCTCAGGCAGCTATATGGCAGCAGGGACCAATCAAACAACTGACTATTTAGTTCTCGCTACTGCTAAACGCACTTCTAACAATCCATTATGTGTTATGACAGAATGACCTTCCACTTGACCAATCAGAGCATGGTTTACCAGATCAAGAAAGTTCAGTTAGCATATGATAATTTCTAATCATCATGTCAACCTTCTAAACATTATAAAGGCCAGTGGGGATGAGTACAAGATTTTTCAAGTCAGTATATTCGTTATCGGATGTGTCCTATAAATAAGAAAAAGACTTTGTTTATTTCAATGAATGCAAGTCTGGGACTTATACTGACTGACTGAGTTGTTTGGTTTTACGCCGCTTTTAGCAATATTCCAGCAACATCACGAGACAAAAATGGGCTTCACACATTGTACCCATGTGATTCGAACCGGGTCTTGGCATGACGCAGCGCTTTGACCACTGCTACCCCACCGCCCCTGGGACTTATAACATAGGTAAGGCTGAAATGTCTCAAATGAGTTGAGTACTGGTTTTCAATAATAAGAATTTTTATAATATTTGAATATGAGTCAAGTATTTGACAGACATCAACAAAAACATTTAAGAAAAGAATATATCTTGAGTCACAAACATGCTCATGCTCTGATTTGTTTAAAGCAGATTGGTATAGGTCTGCTTTAGAGAACGATAATAAACGGTTTATTTATAGAAAAATGAAACAAAATTTACACAAGTGGCATAAAGAAAAGACTAAGAAAAAAGGTTGTGATTTGTGGGGTCTAGATGTGTTTGTTATATTTGTAGGTCTTATAAAAATCAAAATGAATCTCCAACAGATCATGAATAATTAATGTTTTCATTTCCTATCCAATTCACCTAGAGTTTGTCACTAGTGACCAATCCTAAAAATGAATTATACATGTAAGTCATTACAGCAACACAATTGGCAATAGCTCACTGGCATGAGACAGTCTGTCTAAAGGTCAGTCTATCTTGAACATCTGGAAGCAAAGATAAATTTTAGGCATTTCAGGCAGTGTTCAATTTTGGTTCCACTATTCTAGCTAGTTCATGTTTAGATTAAGTTGTATCCCAAATGTTTAGATTCAGGTATTGTATCTGGTCAAGTACATTGATAACAACTGGGGCTGGCCTCCACATTATGCTACAAAAGATTTTATGTGGAGAAGTGTCAGTTTTCAGGTTATATTTGGCATATTTAGGATGATTAGTCAGCAGTCGTTACTTTTTCATCTTTGGAAAAAAAAAAAGTTAGCGGTCTTTATTTAAAAAGCTCAAATAGACAACATCTCTATGGGAATGTGGATTTGTTATTCGGTATTCGGTAAAAAGATGGAGATAGATGGTTCTGCTTTCAAAACAATGAATGACATCCTTAAATGCCCTTGACATATTTCTTTTAATGTGTATTCAACGTGTTACAATTAACTTGTTTGCATAGTTCAGTCAATTAGTATGGCAATATTTAATGGCTGAAGGGTCTTGTCTGGTTGGGATATGTATCTTACTATACCTAAACAAAGTCAAATACATAAATGTACCTCTTCCATATTCCTCAACCAAAAACGTAAACAGGCTCATGTTAAATAGTTCCGTGTCTCAGGATTGCAACCGCAATGCTTGTGAATGATTGTTTCTTATATGACACAATTGAAATTGCATCTCATACAATAGTATGACAGTTCCGACTGTAGAATGGACACGTCCTGGGGTATGTTTCTGTAGATTTTGGCTAGGGTACATTTCTGTACAGTCAACAACAACCCCTTCATCATCAGTATTTTAAAAATAGGATTATAGATACGGCAACTGCTAATCGACGAGTGTTCATGTAAAAGTCCTCATAATAATTTGTATACAATCTTTTTTAATAAATCAATACCTGATATTAATGACAAATTCAGACAATGCTTTGAGTCTGACACTGCATCGCCACTTTGCTAATTTATTTACAAAATTCTACAAATGATAACAATACTGATGATATGAAAACAATAGCAAACCTGACGAGTCTATTCTCAAGATCTCTGATTTGTATCAGGAAAAATTCTTTGGACAATTCGTTGAGCTGTTCGGTGGAAACTTTGGCTGGAGATCCACGTCCAGACTTCTTTCCACTCTTTTTCCCCTTCTTCTTTCCGCTCTTCTTCTTCTTGGGCGGCATGACTGTTTACTTATGTGTGACAATGAAACTATTAACTGTCAAACCATCAACAATAACTATCAGTATGTAATTACTGACATCTACAACTTATGATGGGCGTTTAAATGTTTACACATTCACATAAATTCATCAGCCGTCCGCCATATTTGTTGTCATAACCCGTGACGTCATGTCCATAGAAACGAGTAATTTGTCAATATACTTTTTGACAAACACATGTTCATGAAGTATATTCAGATCATATCTAACAATAATTATGCTATCATAAAAAATCATAATATAAAACTAAACCCATCAATAACTTTCGTATACCACATCACGTGATCGTCAAAATGGCCGCCAAACCCAAGTGGCGAAAGATCCTCTACGAAGATCAAGGTGTACCTGATAACTACGTCGACGCTAGTTTCTTGGATGAATTAAAGAAGAATTGTATGTTTGAGTATTTCTTCTAACAAAAATTGTCAATGTCTTACTCGAACGACTCGTGAATGAAGCGTTTTGTCAATGCTGACTGGTGATATGAGGAGGTTAAATGTTCGATCTGTGAAGGTCCTTATGATAAGTGATGATCGCAGTTGCCATGTGTTGCAAATGTACTTACTGTATTATTATGGCAGTAAGTCATTTCAATTTAGTAATGACTTTTAAAAACTTAGAAATACTCATCTCTGCTCTGACGCAAACAAAGACAAATGTATATGTGTTTGATATATGCAATATTTCAATAAACCGTACGTGTTCGTGGTTCTGTAAATCTATTTAATAAAAGCCTTTTTTCCACCAGTGTACACCCGGAAGTATGAATACCTACCTCTGGTTTACGAGTCAGGAGTGATTACTCAGCATCTTAGCAGGTACCAGTAGCATAAACCACTGTGTCACAAGTTCCAGAGGGTACATAGGTGGCTTTTTGGCCAGATGCTTTACTTTGCTTAGTTTCTGATCACTGGTTTCAATTCCATGAATATCCTAAAATAATCCCTGTCTTCCAATATTAATTATTTATTATCGCTTCACAAAAGTTGTAAGTTTCTACAACATGAACAACATGAAAAATTTGCTGATAAGCAGCAGTCTAACATAGCATTACACATGTTATGTGGGGATTCATTTATATTCATTATAATTTGGATTAAAAATACTGTTCATATAAGTATCTGTCAAAACATATACCATAAGACAGAAATGATGATGTGTAGACTCTAAAAATGTTGTGTCTCTTTAAGACCTTTTAAAATCCCAATTTTCATTAAAATAGTTTGTGGTAATGTATATCTTGATTATGTGGAGCCACCATAAACTTTACAAACACACCTTCAATTGTATTTGTGAGAGAGACACTTTCTTCTCATTGGTACACTTAAACCTTATATGGTACACCTTTAAGTTTGTGCTCTTGTGGCACACTTCATGTTAATGGGGCTATTTTACATTTTGCCTCTGGCTCTGGTTGTTTCAGCGTCTGCTTGTTTGTGGTAGTGTTTGTGTACATGAATGAGAAGTGGTTGTCGGCAGAGAGTCTTTGTGCTGTGTCAACCGGGGTGACTGTCATTGCATACCTCCTCAACGATGTCATCGATGGTGGACAGAGTCGGTCTCAGTCCAAGAGGACAAGTAAGCTTATTGTCTTTGTAGGCGGTATCTAAGATACAAAACCAGTAGTACTATTTGCACTGTAAACATCATCTCCTTGGGACCAGTGAAACTTAAACTGCTTGTTACCACCAATAATCATGATAATGGAAGCACAGGGCTCCAGATAATTTATCAACATCAGGAGTACGTACTCCTTATTTTTTCAATATATGAGTACTGGAAAACAATAAGAGTACATTTAGAGTACTGAATGGAATTTAATGGTGTATCATTAAACTTGTGCTTCGTTTCATATATGCATGACAGCATTGCTACTCTGGTGTAAACGGTCAATAAACAATTAAACAATACTTTTTCAGATAAATATATCTGTAAATGATTTTAAGACCGTACGGAATTGCTGTGGTGCGTATCTGCTACGTTTTCTAAATTATTTCCTACCGTATTGTGTATATTTTTTATCCGTACCTACCGATACGGCCCTTATCTGGAGCCCTGGAAGCAGAGTTCAAGAGGTTCAAATCCAATTTTGATATGGTGGGGTAGTCTAGTGGTTAAAGCGTTTGGTCGTCACGCCGAAGACCTGGGTTTGTTTCCCCACATGGGCACAATGTGTGAAGCCCATTTCTGGTGTCCCCCGCCGTGATATTGCTGGAATATTGCTAAAAGCAGAGTAAAACCCAACTCACTCACTCACTCACTCTTTTTATTATGGAGAGATTCAGTATTTTGGAATATTTGATTCAATATCAATACTGACAGCAGTGGCCATATTTGTCGATAAGTGTTGAACAATGGTACAGTGGCATTTGTTGATGCATATGCATTATTCTGTGCTCGGTAAAACCTTGCATGCCTGGCTCAGTATGCAGTCAGTTTGATGAAGAATAGTTCCCAGGACCCATTGTACATGCTGGTTACAAGAGCTGACAGAAAAATGTGGATAGTGTGCTGTCAGCCAAATGTTTACATCAGTAATTTACTATCATGATAATATTATTGATGATTAACATGATTAATGATATATTATGATGCAATTTCATGTCATGTTCTTTGATATAGTATACAATATGAAATATATTGATGTTAGTAGCATTAGATAAATATGCAATTTATGTAATGATATCATAATTATGATTAAAAATTGAAAAAATATACATGTTCCTTTCTTTTCCAGTGATGGACGATCTGAAGACAGCCGTTCTGTTCTCCGGCTTCAGTTTTGGACTCTCACCGATCTTAGTGTCACTGACAGAGACGGTCAGCACGGACACGATCTATGCCATGACGACTGTCATGTTGCTGGCCAATGTCCTGTTCCATGACTACGGTACAAGTGCTGCCATGTAGGTGTAAATGTTTTACAAAAGAATGAGCATGACCAATTGCCGTAGCGTGTCAGGCTTTTACAGGAGGGAATGGTATAAGACAGTAGTTAATTATACCAGTGGGGTCCAACCCTGATGAACCCGTAAAGATCTAAGCAAACCAAAATCCATGTAATCAGTCCCTTAATTAGAAAAGCAGAGAATTTCCCACTTGAATATGTCAGCATATAAAATAGTTTTGAAATGTGGCCTGTCCAAGGACAAACTGTCCAAAAAAAGTGACCAGTCCTGAACAAATACAGCCAGTCCCAAAAAACTAAAACTCTGCATTGAAACCAAGTTAAGTTTATATTTTTCAAATATTTCCCCCGACCAAAGGATGGCCTTACTTATTTAACAGAAATAGACTGTCAAGGACGGTGGGACGGGCTATATTTTATACACTGAATCAGTGCAAAAGAGCCACTGGCCCGCTAGCCCGTGGCTAGTAAAAATCTCGCTGGGCCAGTAAATCTTCACAGTCACTGCACTGAATATGTACTTAAAGCTGCCTTGAGTGGCATTGGTAACTTGATGTGATGGACAAGGGCATATTGTCTTTCATTCTTGGATTCTGATTGCTTGAGAGACATTTTGTTATTTTCAAGGTACTTTTTTAACATTCAATGCTCAAACAGCTGACTGGTTGGCATTACATTCGCAACATACCAAGTAAGCATGTTAAGATTCCAGTCTGGATATTTACAATATTTTCCAACTGAAATATGTCTAAGGGAAGTAACTCTTGTTTGTTCAGTGGTCTGCTAGTTTTCTATGTTTAGTAAACTGTATTTTTATCAAACACACTTATAACAAACTGAAGTACATAAGGAACGGATTTTAATCCAAGCCACTTGCTGCATATGTTAGCTGAACTTTGGTCATAACTAACATTGATAATCCCTTGAGTTCATTGTTATTGAACCAGAGTTTACAGTTTGTGAAAAAAATGAACAATTTGTATAAATCCCAAACTGGTATTCTTACTGATTTGGACCAAATCATGTGTGTAACATACCTGCATTAAATTTATGTGTAAGGTAAGAAAAGTTTCTAATAAAAGGTGTGCACCAATTCCTCGGATACATAGGGGATGTACCCTCAACGTTAATAATTCATGTCAACCTCAAGGCTGATGGACAGCTTCTAATGTCAATTTCATCTCATGCTTGACAAAGATGTTGATCTGCTTGTCGTAAGAGGCCACTAACGGGATCGGGTGGTCAGGCTTGCTGACTTGGTTGACACATGTCATTGGTTCCCAATTGCGCAGATCGATGCTCATGCTGTTGATCACTGGATTGTCTGGTCTAGATTCAATTATTTACAGACCGCTGCCATATAGCTGGAATATTGCTGAGTGCGGCGTAAAACTAAACTCACTCACAAAGATGTTGATCTACACAAAATATCACTTCTATTGTAACTATGGTCAAAAGGAAATTGTCCATAAAGTTTCTTCTACATGAAGCTGGTTTGAGTGCATGATGTCACATCTTGTCCTATCCTACAGTCAGGAACTATGCTGATGTTTCAGTGTGTCAGGTCAGGAACTATGCTGCTTCTGTCTCTAAGCTCAAAGCGCAGCGACGTTTGCATCTGTGTGCCTGGCTTCTCGTCTGAACACCACCTGGCATGCCTTCACGACCATTGTCTTCGCTTTTGAGCTGTTCGCTCTGTGGCCAGTCCTGAGGCGGAAACTGAAGGTATGTGTTTGTTTGCCTGTTCCCAGACTCAAGAAAGTTTCACAGCAGATACAGAAACAGCTTCCATCTTTCTGTCAGTCTGTCATGTTTATTTTGTGTTCAACATCTCTGAGGGGCGGTGGGGTAGCCTAGTGGTTAAAGCTTTGGCTCGTCACACCGAAGACCCGGGTTCGAATCCCCACATGGGTACAATGTGTGAAGCCCATTTCTGGTGTCCCCCTGCCGTGATGTTGCTGAATATTGCTAAAAGCGGCGTAAAACCAAACTCAGTCAGTCAGTCAACATCTCTGAAACCGTTCAGTATTTGACTATGAAATTTGCTATACATGCCAGGCATGCATTGAATCAGAGCAATTTGGGATTTCCTTAGCATGTCTTAAACTTGAATATTATCCAGTTGTGTAGATTGATGCTCATGCTGTTGACCTCTGGATAATCTGATTCAGACTCAATTATTTACAGACTGTCGCTATGTAGCTGGAATATTGCTGTGTGTGGTGTTAAACAACAAACCAAACCTTTAGATTTCATCAGAATCTTTAGCACCAAATTTTCTTTAAATCACTTTCAATATTTGTATGAGAATGCAGTTAAAGTGTCATCAAATTATTTTTTCATGAGTCAATTGACAGCCTTGAGACTCTATTTCGTTTATTTTGGTGGAAAATCTTTGGGAAAACACCAAGGATAATGCATGCATACTTAAAAGTTGGCGCCAGTATAGTGATGAGTTGACTTCAAAGAATTTCAAAGCAACAGAATGTGTTACAGGTTTAATTTTAATTAGAGAAAAACATACTTTCAGGTTATAGCATGAATTAGAAGATAAGGCCCATTATGTGATATACGTGTTTTCAGACTAATGCACCCAAAAGCCAGGTTCCACTGACTGTTCTCCTGGGGGGCGGGGCATTCATGTTGCTGTTGTCCATCACAACAGCAGGTGCTGTGTTGTTTGCTGTGTTCCACGTGTTCATCACGTTCATCTGCCCCTGCTGGCTCACCAGACTACAGCTGTATAAAAAGTGAGTATGATTCAATCAGTTCACCATACTTCAGCTGTATAAAAAGTGAGTATGATTCAATCAGTTCACCATACTTCAGCTGTATAAAAAGTGAGTATGATTCAATCAGTTCACCATACTTCAGCTGTATAAAAAGTGAGTATGATTCAATCAGTTCACCATACTTCAGCTGTATAAAAAGTGAGTATGATTCAATCAGTTCACCATACTTCAGCTGTATAAAAACTGAGTATGATTCAATCAGTTCACCATACTTCAGCTGTATAAAAAGTGAGCATGATTCAATCAGTTCACCATACTTCAGCTGTATAAAAAGTGAGTATGATTCAATCAGTTCACCATACTTCAGCTGTATAAAAAGTGAGTATGATTCAATCAGTTCACCATACTTCAGCTGTATAAAAAGTGAGTATGATTCAATCAGTTCACCAGACTTCAGCTGTATAAAAAGTGAGTATGATTCAATCAGTTCACCATACTTCAGCTGTATAAAAAGTGAGTATGATTCAATCAGTTCACCATACTTCAGCTGTATAAAAAGTGAGTATGATTCATCCAGTTCATAAAAGTGAGTCATTCAATCAGTTCACCATACTTCAGCTGTATATAAAAGTGAGTATGAGTATGATTCAATCAGTTCACCATACTTCAGCTGTATAAAAAGTGAGTATGATTCAATCAGTTCACCATACTTCAGCTGTATAAAAAGTGAGTATGATTCAATCAGTTCACCATACTTCAGCTGTATAAAAGTGAGTATGATTCAATCAGTTCACCACACTTCAGCTGTATAAAAAGTGAGTATGATTCAATCAGTTCACCATACTTCAGCTGTATAAAAGTGAGTATGATTCAATCAGTTCACCATACTTCAGCTGTATAAAAAGTGAGTATGATTCAATCAGTTCACCATACTTCAGCTGTATAAAAAGTGAGTATGATTCAATCAGTTCACCATACTTCAGCTGTATAAAAACTGAGTATGATTCAATCAGTTCACCAGACTACAGCTGTATAAAAAGTGAGTATGATTCAATCAGTTCACCATACTTCAGCTGTATAAGAAGTGAGTATGATTCATCAGGCTCACCATACTTCAGCTGTATAAAAAGTGAGTATGATTCATCAGGCTCACCATACTTCAGCTGTATAAAAGCTGAGTATGATTCAATCAGTTCACCATACTTCAGCTGTATAAAAACTGAGTATGATTCAATCAGTTCACCATACTTCACCTGTAAAAAAGTGAGTATGCTGATTTTGATGACTCAACCTGCTCATCAGACTACAGCTGTATAAAAATGTGCTGATTTAATGCTCAAATTATCTTACCAGTTGTCAGCTGTGCATGACTTCTTTAACTGTAATGTTTGAGAAACAAATGTTTTCAGACAATATAGAAAGAAAGTTTATTATCATACTTTGTTTGAACATAGAATTTGTTGTTTTCAGTAACATCTACGGTCCGTGGGATGAAGCTGTGATCAAACCTGATCCATCAGCATCTAGATGACGTCGCTGTAATATAGGCATGTGAATGAGAGAAACTTTGAATGGTCAGTGTGTGATTGTCTCTGTCTAAGTCAGACATTTAGTGGGGGATGGGGATAAGTCTGGATTTCTTACCCAGGTACCAAACCCGTGAAGACCCGGGTTAGAACTGGTCTCCAGCAACCTATGCTTGTTGACAAGCAGGATTGGGTGGTCAGGGTTGTTGACTTGGTTGACACATGTCATTGTATTCCATAGCATTGGTTGATGCTCATGATGTCAATCACTGGATTGTTTGGTCCGATTATTACAGACCTGATTGTTTACAGATCACTGTCATATAGCTTGATCTTGGTGAGGTGTGGCATTAAACTCACCAACAAACCCTGTATCTGACCCCAAAACCCACCTGGGTACCCATGGCACACCAGCCTTCAGTTACATTCATCGAGATTTCATTTACATTGAGATCATAAATAACATGATTTTGTGTATACGGCTCACATTATTTCCAAGAACATACAGTGATATAGAGTAGGGTGTCACTAGGAACAATTGTTGAAGTCCTTCAGGTACCTGGATCCTGCTCAGTACCTTCTCGACCTGGGTACCCGAGTTACCCTGCCCTTGTGTTATATGTATGTTCCATGTATGTATACATGTGTATATGTATGTATGTATGTATGTATGTATGTATGTATGTATGTATGTATGTGTGTATGTGTATGTATGTATGTATGTATGTATGTATGTGCCCTATGTGTGTATGTATGTATGTATGTAATAGATTTATAGAGCGCTCTAATATCCACCTCAAAGATGCTCGTGGTGGTGGGGTAGCCTAGTGGTTAAAGTGTTCGCTCGTCACGCCGAAGACCCGGGTTCAATTCCCCACATGGGTGCAATGTGTGAAGCCCATTTCTGGTGTCCCCCGCCGTGATATTGCTGGAATATTGCTAAAAGCGGCATAAAACCTAACTCACTCACTCACTCACTCAGAGATGCTCAGTGGCGTCAGGGACAAATTATGCTTAAAGCTCAGACATGTTTATCCATGGTTAACCCAAGCTGCCTGTGAGGCTTGGTTTTGTTTGTTGAGGAAGCTCCGGTTACTGTTTGGGAGTTCCGGTTCTTGGAACCAGATCTGATCTTTACTGAATATTTCAGTCTATAAATTATTTATATTTGCATCATGTATCTGTTCTCCTGTTATACATGTAGAGGGTGATAAAGTATCATTCTTTAAAAGTCAGCTGCAGCATTTAGAACATAATCAAAACGGAAAAAATTGGTTGCCTTGGCTGAGAAGAGGATGAGAGTGGAATTGAGTGCCATGTTTCACATGATATATGAACCTGTGGGGCTGAAAGAGAAAACATTTCAGTGTACATGCAGGGTTGTTGAGGGATGATTTGGACCATCTCCGACATCTTAGACTGGTGCCTTACCTTTGTTCTTCGTCAACTGTTCTTCGTCAACTGTTCTTCGTCAACTGTTCTTAGATACTGCAGCACAAATCCATCAACACACGGTCAGGCATTTTTGTACTTGAATGTCACCCCAGATCAGTTCTGTTGCGAAAACGTTTTTGTTTTTTTAAATACAATCTAGATATTTCGCAGCATTCAAGTTCCCGCCAATCAGAATAATTTGAACATTCGTGTAGCCCTCATTCTTGCTGGGATCCTAAAACCAACACCTCCAAAGTATTCTCCTTGAAGAACACGAGGTGAAACTTAAGGCTCCCTGGACGCTAGTAGTTTCCACCATCGAAAAGGTTGAGTGGCATTGGAATGTTATATGATATGAAGGATTGTATAGGGAACATTTACATCAATTTCTTGTGTTATTTCGTGCCAAAATCTTGCAACATCAGCGAAAGTGTGTTTGGTTGGGTATATTCGAGATTTACCCGAACATTTTCACTGGTGAAGATAGATATTTATATGAAGGTTTGTTTGTGAAAT
The DNA here is from genome assembly GCF_003918875.1 of Haliotis rubra. NCBI lineage: Eukaryota > Metazoa > Mollusca > Gastropoda > Lepetellida > Haliotidae > Haliotis > Haliotis rubra. Next base: position 125,345 of record NW_025767743.1, on the reverse strand, counting down.
CAACCCACGTAACGAAAACGTTTGCCTTGAATTGCCACAGGTACCAAAAGTACCTGGGGCTCTTCAGGGGCTCAATGACAGATGGTGGACGATACCTAGAATGTTAAGCTATCACTCTTTAGGTCATACATTGTAAATCTCATCCAAATTAAGATTCACACAACCGGTATTGGGTATCCGAGACCAAAGACCCTGAATCCCAACACAACTGATTTGGGCATGTATTTATATACATTTCCGTATGTTGTTGATTCTCAGATTTTACAACCATTGCAGGAACCTTAGTCCAAATCTCCTTGACCACCAAGACGGCATTCTTGTGTGTGTCCATTTGCACGCTTGCTGGTGTGACATGACACACACGCACGCATACACACATTAAATTCAGTTGTGTACCTCTAAAACCTGAAAGCAAAACCACGGGACCATCTGGTACAAGTCAAAATAGCAGTCAAGCAGAGAGATGGTTGTTACTGCTATCTTTAAAACCGCCTCCGTGGTGTAGTGGTTAGAGCGTCCGCCCGGAGAGCGGAAGGTCGCGGGTTCGATCCCCGACCGCGTCATACCAAAAGACGTTAAAATATGGTACTTGTTGGTCCCTGTCTGGCGCTCGGCATTAATGGGTACAACAAGGACTGGTCGGCTCGGAGTCAGTATAATGTGTCTGAGTGGGGTATTCATGCTTCACTGCGGCATGGTATCTCAGTGGGCTAGCACTATAAAACCAGCTTCAGTCTGGGCTAGTACAAGCAGCCGCACATACACATACACACGCATGCACGTCGTCATATGAGCGAAATATTCTCAAGCACGACGTAAAACCCAATTTCACCTCACCTCACCTATCTTTAAGAATCCCGACTTACGAGGGTCGGTCAAAAGTTAGTCGGCCTAGTTATATTCTCGATGTTCACATATGTGGGTAATGTTGTAAGATATTAGTTCTCATAACACATTGGGGTATAGTATTTCTTTAAAACAAGCAGAAAATGAAAAACGATCAGTCATTTGGTACCTCTTGGATAATGGTTTGCCCTCAGATAATATATGAAATATGTTAAGTATTGTATTGGATGACTTCCCGTCATAATCAACAGTCAAAGATTTGGATTGCTTGATGTATATTTAGAGGGGGCTATTTTTTAAGGACAAAACATTTTAGTCTTTCAAAACATTGTCCAGATATTCAAGCTGGTACTGTTTACAATATATTGAGCTGACACTTATGTGACCATCCAGTATTTAGTTTGAACCCTGACATCATGTATGAGTAAGTGAAAACATTAGAATACGTTCTGTCCTAATGATTACGTCATCTGGGGGTGGATAGCGTCTCCAAAACAAGTTCTTTCAGCACACATGAAGGGGGAGTCACTTTAACAAGCGATTGTAGTTTCAAATTGCTTTTTATGCACTTTAATAGCTAAGCTTGACTCTAGCGGACTTCTACCTATCCCAAACAAAATGTTTTGTTTCCTGAAGTTTGTGATGCATTTATGGCAGATTTTTGCATTTTGGGGGGAGTACCAAGATAAAAAGTCAAACAGAATGGGGATCATCGTGAGGCTGGAACATAGCAAAACCAATTTGCTTTAGGTTGACAGTTATGTAGAAAAATAAAACATAAAAACAGCTACATTTGTATTATTTTCTAGGTGAGGCCAACCGACCCTCGTACATACGAAACAAATGAGGCAATTTCATTGGTCTCTTCTCTGACATAAGTCAGGTAGGTAAATCAGAGGGAGGAAGTTGGCTATTTGATGGTTATTGAACCATATCGATCACTAATACACCCGAAGCTTAATTTATGCGTTTTTGCCAAATTGTTTTTCTACCAGAAATTCCGATTCATGTGCACAAAGGAACAGATCCACAAGAAGGGGAACACGGTTGGTGCCCATGACTTCTTGCGTAGATGACTTCTGAATACAAATTTAGCCCCGAATTTGACACGGTTTCTATCAATGAAGAAGTCAAGCGTTTCACATACTTTCTAAATATCCACCAGATGACACTGTAGTAGATTTTATTACAAATTGTCCTGAACCTCTGAAAGAATGGTGTTTTACTGTACCTTTGGTTGCCAAGTTTGGTAACAAAATTCCCACAAGTCCAGGAAAGACGTTTCTTTAAGCAAGCGTGTGATATGGTGATGTACAATAGAAAGTTGTAAGGCGCCTAAACATAAATCTCACGTTCATTTCTGTCTGTTGTTTCATTCCTCCTGTTTCACCTCTTAATTCTGACGGACCCCTTACAGCCAGTGAGGGGCGGTGGGGTAGCACAGTGGTTAAAGGCCTTGGTTCGTCACATCGAAGACCCGGGTTCGATTCCCACATTGGTACAGTGTGTGAAGCCCATTTCTGGTGTCCCTCGCCATGATATTGCTGGAATAGTGCTAAAAGCGGCTAAAACTAAAATCAGTCATCCCACTTTAACTAAAGGGCAGTGGGGTAGCCTAGTGGTTAACGCGTTCGCTCGTCATGCCGAAGACCTGGGTTCGATTCCCCACATGGGTACAATGTATGAAGCCCATTTCTGGTGTCCCCCGCTGATATTGCTGGAATATTGCTAAAAGCGGCGTAAAACCATACTCACTCATTCACTACATCCATTGATACCAACGATTTGAAAAGATTTGAAGAAATGTTCGCCATGTATTTCATAAAATGAAACGAAAAGCATAAACATTTTATTCGCATAAATATATTGCAAAATTAAAGCATAGCTGTAATACTGGACGGTGACGATATAGTATCATGAAGATAAAATGTAAAATTTGGCATTTGAGTTTCATATCAAACACCATTACCTCTCTCCATAACCTTGGGACAGAATGGCTTTCTTACTGTGCATACACTGAGGGTGGGCCCCGGTAGCCGTTCCAGTCATTATAGACGGCGTTTTGATCAAATCAGAGGTCCCCTGTCCATTCTGCAGGTTCGGATTTGGGTTAAATGAACTAGATATAGTACACAAAATATCCTACCGCAGTCTCGTCTTAGACAACAACACGCTACAAACATTTTTCAGTGTTGGATGATTGACAGGGTGAGTAACAGACATTACTGTCATTCATTTTTGATTTAAAGTATTGCTGCAAATTGATTATGTACTTTGTACAATTGTCCACCAAGGTGGACCTATCTATCGGGCCGGTACATGAACATTCCTGATATATACACATGGAACATAGTTAAGCACCCCTGACATATGTCACGATTGAATGAGTCCCGATTGTAACCCCGATACATGCCCAAATCTGGGGCATTACTGGTCGTCGTGCGCAACAAAAGGATCCTCCTGTACAGAACCTGGGCCTCCTTTCACAAAGCACTAAGGTGATCGTAAGTCACTAAGGTAACCTTAGTGCAATGTTATAGAATGGGAATTAAGGTTAACCTTAGTAAAGGTTGCTTCGTGAAAGGAGCCCCAGGCCCAATTGGAAGCTGCTTTACACGAGAAATGACGTAGACTTTCTTGACCACTTTCTATATGGCATTGTGTAAATCATCTCTAGGTTTTCTGATCAATGATGGAAGTTCAAGTAGATCAACAGTGTATACGTCTGTACAAACACCTTCAGTTGTATATCCATTGCATTTGTTGGCATGCCATGCTTCTTCCAACGCTGAGACTCCCATTTAACTGATGTGTTGGGTTAAAGCCTACAGTCAGGAGGAGCTAGGTACCTCCACGATCATTGGTCTTCATGTTAAAAGTTGACCTTGACTATCCGACATCAGTAGACATCCTGGGATTCATAAACTTAATTCCTCCATCCTCCGAGAATAAATTTGACAATGTATAGGGTATTTCTTCTATAAGATGCTGTAATCCAATTCTCACTGGTCTTAAATTGACGTCAGGTGGCATGCTCTGTCCAAAAGATAAGAGCCGGGTCCAGTATCTTATGAAATAAATAATTCCAATCACTTTAATAATCTAATGATTTGTCCTTCATTCTATGATGACCGTGTCCAGAAAACAGCCTTTGTGTGATAAACAAAAGTTATATTCCATATGGTGGAAATTTGACACTGTGCCAACGTTAAACTCTGCAGACGCGGGGTCTGCGGCTTGAGCGAAATAAATAGGTGGATGGGCGTCTGATAAAGGAAGTACAGTATGTATAATCCGTTGACAGTGCGTGTGTGCCATGCACGGAGTGTGGACGTTGTGCGAACCTTACCATTGCCTAGACAGAGTGGCTGTGCGTGGAGCAGACGGCTGCAAGGCTATGACACACGTCACACACGTCACGCACACGTCATCTCCTTGTTTGACCAGGCATTTGCTTGAATAGTTGGTAAGACGAGCGACAACATCGCAAGACGTCCTTAAGCATGGAGGTATCCTTAGATTTAGGAACAAAATGTACCCATGCCCGTGAAGTACTCTTGACGTCCCCAACCCTATCACTGCCTCAGTCACAGCGTCTTGTGCAGGAGGTCCCTGTTTTGACAAACCCAGTCCTCGAACGAGAGCAATCTGGGGTTGATCTGCCGGGAGGACGCCACGTTGTATCTCTGGTCAACCCGACTGAAGAAGTAGAACATGTTGGCCCAGTCCCGGACACCTGGGAAGTCCAGCATCTTGTAGTCGTTCACACTGATCTGAAACACACGGAACATGGTGGTCAGAAAGACAAAAACATTTCCTTCGGGAAAACAAATCCACACTTAAGTCCATTGTACGATAATCTTGTTTAATGAATCACTATAAAATATTGATGGCATATTATGCTTGTAAAATGGTAAGAGCGTCACAAACGAAGGGTAAATTGACAATTGCACCGGGTATTTATATCAGTACTGGTAAGTGGAATTTTGTTACCAGCATTGATACCATCATGGTTACAAATGTTGATACCATCAAGGGTACCATCATGGATTCCAGATCAGGTGGACCAACATGTCATCATCAGTCACAACAGGCAATGGTCACCTTCTCCAAAATTGGTTGGCTCTCGCGACAGACATAACTTGCTAGGACCAGGAATCCGCACAAGATAAAAACACATACAAACATCATATACCATATCATCAGGCCGCCAAAATGCCAAAACATCCCAGTCTGGTTGAATCCGATTTGAAACAAAATCAGATGACTGTTATTTGAAGATTGGGCACCCGCGTTCACGATGAACGCCTCCAATAGTCTGAATATCAAACAGACGCCCCCATAGTTATCAACTAGAATTCATCCTCCAATAGTTTGATCGTCCTGCAGCGGATCGGGGTGGTCATGTTTTTGTCACAACTGGCTTTTATCGTTAGGGACCGTTCATAATTTATGGCTATTTGGCTAGGGTGGGTGGTGATGATTTTTTTTTAGCTATGAGTGTTTGACGTGGTTTAAGTGTGTCACGCACTTTGTTCTGGGGAGGTAGTGGGTCATCAATTTTGTAGACATGTACTAGGGGGTGGTCATTGATTTTGTACATGACATGCAGGGGGTTGGCGGTGGGGTCACTTACTATGTACATATGTATACATGTTAGGGTAGGTCATTCACAATACCACACTGTACATGCTTCTCCATACAAATCATCATCACCCCGTAACCATATATTATGAAAGGTCCATATAGTCGTATGCGAACGGTCCTTTTAGTAAAGAGACACCATAATGTACACATTCTGTTTGAGGATGTAAACCAAAACTTCTGAAGTTCTGAATGCATCTTTTCAGTCAAGAGATACCATAATCGAATGGAAACAAGCTGTCGTAAACTCCTTTTGACTCGCCACCAGCTAAACGTGTAAAGATAATCGCGACTTTTCGGACCATACCCTATACATAGGTACATGTTTACCTGTTTTTCTTTGAACACTTTCGGTTTGAGATGTGTGGTGAGAATCTGGGCAATCTCCCTGATCGTGATCTTGTCACCGCAGACACTTATGGTCTTGTTGAGGTACACGTCGCGGTTGAAGAAGATCTTCCGCACGATGTCCCCGATGTTGTCGATGCTGATCATATCCAGCGGGGCCTGGCCTATGGGCAATGCTGTAATGAAACGTCAGAGAAACGTTCTGTCATCGTTTAAGGAACCTTTGGATTCATGAAACTTGCTGATCGTTTAGAAGACATTTAATCCACCCTATTTAAGGTTAACAGCGACAGCGTTTAATTCCATCATGGTATTCTTCGTCCCGATGCAAGGACGATAAATGGCGTTATAAAAGCATACCTGAAACTTACACAGTCTATATTCGTGGTGGTCAACCTGGTCGGGCCTGAACAGTCCCATGAACTCTTCATAGAAGCATGGCACCATGATACACGTCAGAGGGATATTCTTCTGATATAAATAATCCTCGATCTCAGCCTTGGCGTCGAGGTGACGAACCTCAATTCCCAGCATGCGTTTCGCGTGCAACTGTGTACTGAAAACTACATGTTTCACGCCAGCCATTGCGCATGCGTCTGCTATTAGACGTCCCTGGCGAATTTCATTTTCTTTGCACGATGGATCTTTAAAGTCGGTGTAGGTGACAAGGAGACATGCGTCGGTACCGTTCAGAACCGCGTTGATACTGTAAACGTCATTCAAATTGCACCGGCAAATTTCAATTCCGTTATTCTGAGCCAACTGCTGCGGTTGTGAGGAGTCACTTGTCACCGCACGTACCCGGATGTTGGAATCAGTTGCAAGGGTACGTGCTACAGCGCCACCTTGCGACCCAGTTGCTCCAAATACCGTGATGATCAGTGGCGCCGCCATCGTTTCTCTAGAAAAAAGCAAAACACTAGTTATACACATTTTCTTTGGTGTGATACCGGGAATAAAGTGTTTAACATTCAACAGGAATCGGAAATCATTATTATTTTACTAACCGCTGTCATAACAACGATTGACTGACTGACTGAGTTTTGGTTTTACGCCGCTTTTAGCAATATTCCAGCAACATCACAGCGGGGGACACCAGAAATGGGCTTCACACATTGTACCCATGTGGGGATTCGAACCCGGGTCCTCGGCGTGACGACCAACGCTTTAACCACTAGGCTACCCCACCGCCCCATAACAACGAACATATACTATATCACATGCATGTAAACCGTATTGAACTTATATACTGCCCGCTGATTTAGTTATAGACAGTATAAGCACACACGTTCTTCCATAATGAGACCCGTGAAGATCCGGGTTAAATTGATCGTCAGTAACCCATGCTTGTCGTAAGAGGCGACTAACGGGATCGGATGGTCAGGCTCGCTGACGTGGTTGACACATGTCATCGTATCCCAATTGCGTAGATTGATGTTCATGCTGTTGATCACTGGATTGTCTGGTCTAGACTCGATTATTTACAGACCGCCGCCATATAGCTGGAATATTGCTGAGTGCGGCGTAAACCTAACCTCACTCACTCACCAGTGTGCGAAATAGTTTCCAAACTTTGCTAGCCAGGCGGGCTAGCTATGCCTGAAAGTTACTAGCCCACAAAATAATTCACTAGCCCGAAATTTGAATGTAGACACGGGTTTCATCATTAAGCTGTTAGTATGATGAACATATTTATCAGGCCATAAACTTGCATGATTTAGAAATGTATTATAACTTAACAAGTCGGAGAGAGTGATATATTTTCTAAATAACCCCTTGAAAATTCACTAGTCAGTCGGGCCGGTGACTGTGGATATTTACTGGCTCGACTGAATTATTACTAGCCACGGGCTAGCGGGCCAGTGGATATTTCGCACACTGTCAGTCACGCTTCCATAATGAACTGCAAGACATATAAGAAGGTCTCAAAGAGCCTGAGTCAATATGGTTAAATTAATAGAGTCGGTTGGCAATAGACACCCCGCTTAAACCACGTCAAACACTCGTAGCTAATATCTACAACTGTGACGGCTGTAATCAATAAACGACCCGTCTGTGGGGTGGAAAATCTATACCCATGGGTAATTCCTGTTTGAGTGCTCGTTTATGTCCTTCTATGTAGTGGATTGAAACAGCACTCGACCGCAATAGAAAACCATTGATGGAAATCCGAGTGCCGGTAGCTGATAATATAGTAATATATTTTGCTGTTAACTCACACTGTGTCGAGATTGACAGCTATATACACGTGTCGGTATTGCAGTCAATACTGATATTAACACATTCTGTGGTGTTTGACAAGTATCCGACATCCATATCTGTTAGATCAAATTAGTGGGCGGGCTGGCTCAATCGTTTTAGGCGCCGCCATTCGCAGTATATTGTAGACTCTCTTGTGTGTGCCTGAAACCTATGGTCTTGGGTTCGAATCCTAGATTTGTTCTTGTTATGTAGCAGTAGATCGTATATGAAATAGAGTGTTTCAAGTGATTCATCAAAAGTAGTAATATCTGAATAACGGGATTTCCTTCCATGTCTATAGGCCTGCCTATCTCTATAAATCTGCCAGTCCATTGATCTGATTTATCAGGTATCATTCTCTGTCTCTTTATCCATCTATCTGTCTCTATCCATCTACCTGGCTCTATCTATCCATCGACCTTACTCTATTTTGTTTTCTTGTCTGTATCTATCACTATAAGCGGCGTAAAAGTGTATTCCTTTAGCCATCCACATCTTTTCTCTGTCCATCTCCAGCTATAACAGATCGTATTTCAACTGATTGCCCCCACCCCCGCCCACAACACACACACACACCCAAAACACACACACACAAACACACAAAATACAACAACAAAATACAACAAACATACAATAACAAAATCCAACCCAAAACACCCAACAAAACAAAACAAAACCCAAAACAACAACAACAACAACCAAAAACACCAAGTGTACGAGCTGGACTAGTCTGTCGTACAGACCCTGAAGCAAATATATCCAAGAAAGCCCACGCAAGTCTAGAAAATGTGGCAAGTCTAGATTTCCTCAGCTTGAGGGTCTCTGAAAATGAAGAAAGTCTCAGGGCTCCTTTTCATTATATATATATTTTTTTTACTATGAAATTTTTTCAGTAAAATATGTTCATTTCAGAGACTAGTTGTTAGTCTAGAGCTGGACTGTTGTGACCTAAAAGCTAGAATGGTCCTAATTGTAGAATAATATGGTTCCCTCTCTGCAAGCACGTCACCATGCAAGTCAGAACCTCATCGTATCCCCACATTCGTATACATGTAGTTGTGATGCATCGCCGGGGTACGCAATACAGTGACGACTGTGGCAACCCAACCAAACGTCTAGTTTGTCTTCGTTCCCGACCAATTGTCTCACTGCTACAGCTAATCTCTAACAATACACCAGCACCTTCTAGGTCATCAGGGAATATGGGCTTATCGACATCTAGCAAACAAACATTGTCGATCATCTTATCAATGTAATTAGATCTACCCCGGGTGGTACAACGCACTATTGAGGGAGCGGTCGGGAAAGATTTGCTATATGAATTATATTAACACAGCCTAGACAGCTCGTGAATATTAGACATGTACGTGTAAACATTACACAGAAAGATGTATCTAATAACATTTTCATTTTCATTGCGGCGCTTCAATGACAGTAATTTGGGGAATGAATTCTATTTCACGCCGCGATCAGTACTATTAAAATTTATGTTAATTATTTGGGCAGCAAGTTAATGTCTGACATCCAAATACATTTCAAACAAGCCATGAAAAAATCCATAAAAAGCCATATACACCCCTGAAGGAAGAACAATAGTTATTATTTTCCATTTTCTCTCTAGTTGACAAAGATATTCTCAAATTATCCTTTAATTTTGACTGCATTAACCAGTAGTGCCAGTACTTTGAACCTTGAGGGACCTTTGAACCTTGAGGTAAGAAAGCTTTTTAAAAAAGTAATGTTCAATAAACACATCAGATTTCTGTCAGAAAAATACATAATTTTTTGATCTGTCAAAGTCGTAATGTAGACCGAAACATCTCTCCCCATAAACAGACACTTCATTTCTGTCATGAAAATAACCCAACACATATCCTGTCTCTCCTACCGACCATCTGTCAAGTGACAAAAACATGATTAACGTCTTTTGGTAAACTGATTCTTTATAGCACCACGGATAGATAATATACTGACTTTATAACTAGTAATAACAGTAAAAAAAGTTTACATAAGCTCTAACGCTCTATAGCTCTTTAAGTTACTCGGCAACTCTTGAGATGGCTGTTAAATCGCACTCGCCGTTCATTTCCCTCTACCTAAACAGTTCCGTGTCGTATGAAAGTGTAGCATTTCTCCACAAACAAAGACTAAAGACTGACCTCGTCCGTCCGGTGTGGCCGTCACAACTGACAGTGTTTGTCTCAATGAGCTAGCAACGGTAGTGACCGTCTGCGCATGACAGATCGGCTTGTTTTCAGTGAGCAATTGACATACGACACAACACTCAGGTTTGAACTTGTCAGTGGGTTAAGGGCTTATAACGTGTGGTCTGCGATACTGACGATGAAAGAGTTGCGTCCCTTGGCATAAAAATGAATCGGACGTAAAATCTCAATCTGGATTTTTTTTTTACTTGTCTCAATCTCTTTAAAATCAGATCTCAGTGCTTGCAAGCGCTACATGTCTAACCGTCTTGTAAGTACCCATTTCACCATTGAGCTTGCTTTCTGTCCAGGGCTGTTCGTGTAAGTATTTGAATTGTATGTCGTACAAATAGGCCTAGGAAGACATTTGTGTAATAAGTGAGTGAAGACTCATCTTGATGTCTCCGTGGGCAAGTGACTAAACATTATGCTCAGACCGAGAAACAGTCTAAGTAAACTTAGTCTCAGTATTATTCGTTACACTGCTATACTGAGTCTAACAAAACCTTGTGGTAGGTCGCGTCAGCTAACCTTTGAGCGACCTATGACCGTCCAATCAAACGCGAGACGGCCGAACGGATTTAACCAATCAGACAACGGCTACTGATTAGGGTTCGGCGGGACTTACAAAATTCCCCAGTCATTGACACTGATCTCTCAACAAACGAAAATCTGCATAAAACACAGATAATTGACCTGCAGTACATACGCTTAAGGCTTTCTGATGACATGGTTACCATTAGCTAATATTTCCGCAAGCTGACATCCTTGAATATTGACAAAAACGCTATTTTCAGCGACTGTTTACTCACTCTTGACAGTGTGGTAGCGTGCCTCATGTGCATCACCCGGAAGCGATCGTACGGAAAATAGCATTCGGAATCGTTCGGGTACAAACCTTTTCGAGGTAAAGATTCAAAAGGTATGTGCGAATGTCCACTTTCGCGATTTGGTAAGCTGTGTTCTGATTGGTCAATCTCAAAGATTACCTGACGCGACCTCCTACTAGGGTTTGTTAGACTCAGTAGAGGAGTGTAACGAATAGTACTGAGACTAAGTTTACCTAGACTGACCGAGAAAGGTCTATGATTCGATATCCTGTCCTCTTCACATCAAAAATACGTTAAAAGGTGGTACTTGTTGTTCACCTGCCTGCAGTGTCAGAAGGACTGAATGGCATGTACCCGTGAAGGTCCGGGTTAGAATGAACTTTCAGTAACCCATGCTTGTCGTAAGAGCCGACTAACGGGATCGGGTGGTCAGGCTCGCTGGCTTTGTTGACACATGTCATCGGTTCCCAATTGCGCAGATCGATGCTCATGATGTTGATCACTGGATTTTCTGGTCTAGACTCGATTATTTACAGACCCCCGCCATATAGCTGGAATATTGCTGAGTGCAGGGTAAAACTAAACTCACTCACTCACAAAGATATTGATCTACACAAAATATCACATCTATGGTCAAAAGGAAATTGTCCATTCAGTTTCTTCAACATGAAGCTGGTTTAAGTGCATGATATACAGTCAGGAACTATGCTGATGTTTTAGTGTGTCGGGTACCCTGTCTCTAAGCGCAGCAACGTTTGCATCTGTGTGCCTGGCTTCTCGTCTGAACACGACCATAGTGTTCGCATTTGAGCTGTTCGCTCTGTGGCCAGTCCTGAGGCTGAAACTGAAGGTATATGTTTGTTTGCCTGTTCCCAGACTCAAGAAAGCTTCACATATACAAAAACAGCCTCCAGACTGCGGCGTAAAACTAAACTCACTCACTCACTGAATGGCATGTTATAGTAAACATTGTTTTTAAGATTAAATTGGATGAGTTATATATAAATGCATTGTTTGGAAACCCGTAGCTATTTATCTTTACCTAAAGGGCGGTGGGGTAGCCTAGTGGTTAAAATGTTCGCTCGTCACGCCGAAGACCCGGGTTCGATTCCCCACACGGGTAAATGTGTGAAGCCCATCTGATGGAATAGTGCTTAAAGCGGCGTAAAACTAAACTCATTCACCCCACTTTACTTAAAGGGCAGTGGGGTAGCCTAGTGGTTAACGCGTTCGTTCGTCACGCCGAAGACCCGGGTTCGACTCCCCCCATGGGTACAATGTGTGAAGCCCATTTCTGGTGTCCCTCGCCATGATATTGCTGGGATATTGCTAAAAACGGCGTAAATCAATACTCACTCACTCACTCACTCACTTTACCTAAAGACCGCCTCCGTGGTGTAGTGGTTAGAGCGTCCGCCCGCCTGGTCTAGTACAAGCAGCCGCACATACACATACACACGCATGCACGTCATCATATGAGCGAAATATTCTCAAGCACGACGTTAAACTTAATTTCACCTTACCTCACTTTACCTAAAACTGTCGGAGAGCTTACGTAAAATCTCCAAATCAAGCCCGAAAGATTGTCAGAGAAATCGGAAACATGACTGCCGTTATGTAAACAAACGCACGTGTGTGTATTCGAATCTGCCACCGTTCATGGCCCTATCTTTATTGAAAAATTCAAATTAGGCAACACAGTTCTGGGGAATTGTGGGCATCCTCAGTATGGATGTACAAACACACTACAAGCCCGCTCCGTTGAAACTTTCTAACTCTAACCCAACCTAAATTTGATTAGTTGTATTACAACATAGTTCGTTACTCGGATTGCTGTTAACGCCGCCGAGCAATAGGGCTCTCACGAGTACTCGGGTACTCGGGGCCGAGTCGGATAAAGCAGGACTCGAGTCCAATTGAATGGACTGAAGGACTCGCAGGGGAGATACCTCTAAACATCTCATGCAATCAAGATGGATGATCGTGAGAAAAAATCCAATGTCTGGACGCATTTTTATCTTGATTTAGTGGCAAAAATACGAAATGCCGTCTTTGTGGCGTTTCCCTTAGTTACGCAAGCATTTGTCCTGTAAGCACCCACAATAAGCACTGTAGACAGAAAACCAGCTCAACAAGCAACGCTGGGGCAGTTTGGTAAGTTTGATAGCAAAAGTCGCAAGCCTGTTGACAGGAAATGGTATGAAGGTATTACGCAAAAAGCAATGCTTATGCGCGTTAAGGATATGCGACCATTAAGTCTTGTTAAAGGGGAGGGTTTCAGGGCTTTCTGTGAACCATTGAACCCAAATTACCAGGTCCCATGCACTGCGACAATTCACAACTACCTCATAAAGTCGTATGAAGTTTGCAAGGAGAACAAAATATCAGTACCAAAAACTGTACCTGCCGTGGCCCTAACTACGGACGCGTGGACAAGCGTAACCGCTCACGGCTGTATCACTGTCCCTGCCCACTATACCTATGTTTGAACAACTTGTTTTCTACATAGATATTCAGTCGTTCTTATCCAGCGTATTTCAGTGTTACATATTCAACAATCAACACATACATACGCATTCAAAATAACATTCACACTTGGAGACCTATATCCTTAATAGTGAAAATTTTAATCACAATGAATACCATTGACGTGATCTCCGTTCAGCAGAGTTTCGGAAGAAGAAATACAGCGTAGTGTTACTCAATAAATGGTTAGTCTTTAGTTTGAAACCAAACCGTTTTCACTATAAAAAGTCTCAAATAAACATCAATCCTGTTTTACATATTCTTTAAGTTCCATAGTCGATCCATCTTTACAAGATACTAGTATCTAATGCAGCACCAATCAATGAATGCTTTATCTATGTATCTTCCAGCTTTGGAACGTGTTTTGCCGCATTTTAACCGTGATGAAGGTTAATTGATTATGTGACTTATCGTCCAGGTGAATGTTTAAAAGTTGCTAATATGTCATAACTGCAACGACATATTAATATTAGATAATCTTGAAAGCGCAGTCAAACTTAAAACCAAAAGAAAAGAGAAGTAGATTGATTGGTTTCTTTTCCCGGACACATCAAATCATATTGCAGCATTTACAGGCGTAATAAGGGATCACCGGCCCAGCTCATGAATATTAATCACATAATTGATCCCGTAGAACTGGGTCACAGTGACACTTACGTTGCCTTCACATTCTGTTTGCAAATAAGGTAATAGATACTTCCATTGGCATTGAATATCAATTGCTTTATTCAGGAACGTTTGGATTCACATATACATGTTGCATTATTCGTAGATTGGAAGTTGGAACAGCTACGTGTATGCTTGAATGTTGGTTTCAGATAAGCATCCAAATTGTCGTGTACTCGGGTCCGAGTCGGGTCTGACACCTCGAGTACTCGAGTCCCAAATTTTGGAATCGTGAGAGCCCTACCGAGCAATATTCCAGGTAAATAACGTCGGACAGTAATTTATCGAATCTGGACCAAGCAATCCGGTGACTGATATAATAATCATCGATCATCTCAACTCTAAAGGTGCGACGTTTAACATGAAATAAGCAAATCCATCAGTAAATGGGCAAAATCTTTATAATCATATTGACTAAATTCTGAACGTGTCATTGAGATATATTTCGCAAAAGAAGTGCCTGCCCGACTGCCTGGCCAGGTGACGCTGCAGTTTGAAGGGGTGAAGGTAAAGATCATGGACGCTGTAAAAGGATCTATACTTACTACGCAGACCATATAAACTACCGTTTTTCACAAAATGAATATTTTCCCACATTTGAAGCCCAAAAGCTACATTGACAAACCCAATTTCTACCATCACAGTATGTTTCAACAATAAATTAGCCATAATAGTGTAGTTATGCTTGAAAGCCATTGGCATATACATAAAATCTGCGCTTTGAATAAAAAAATATGTAAAATTTTGTGAATTATTGCGATAATTCAAGAGAAATCGTGATTCAAATGATGATTTGGGCTTAAATTCGGACATGTTCTTAATTTCGTCTATGACAGCCAACATATTTGGTTTGTATTTCCAAAAGCCCCACCGCGGCACAAGTTCTTCAAGAGAAGCATTTGCCATGTTGAAACCTGTGTGCAGCCAGATCTTATCCCGGGGTTGTGTGTTAATGTTCCAAGGGTTAATCAGTGTGTCGTCCCCAATCTGTAGGAATCCCTTGACACCAATATTAAGCTTCATGGCCTCAACAGTGCACTCAAACATAAAGTACCAACCTCTTTTAAATGCCTCTATGAAAATGAAGTATGGAGTTGTGAGAACACGGATATGTTTCTTGAACTTCGTCAGGTTTGGTCCGCAGTAAATTATAGTGGCGAAGTACGGGCGATACATGGCTTCAAGTATGTTGATGTTGGAATAGAATTTACCTACATTGAATGTAATTATCAAGGCTATGTCATCGATAACCTGTTTGGGAAACCTTATCACAGATGTGGGGCACAGTTGTTGCAACTGTTTACGGGATTGGCTGTTCACTGATGTCCTGTCCAGTTGTGTACCAGCAATGCCGAGTGCTGCTTTCTTCAGTGGTTGTGCTGCCCGTCCGTCTCTCTGTGGTGGCCTATATTTAATTGATTTCAATTCTGAAATCCATTTGTTGATCAAATATAGATCCTGCACGGTGACTTGTAGCTCTTCTGCCATTGTAGTCATAACATTTTCCAAACATTCTAAGATCTTCAAACCAGGAATGCACTTCCAAGACAAGAGTGCAGGTGGAACATTCACTGGTTTGTTGATGGTGGTGCCTGTCCGTTCTGAAGTGCTACTTGGATATATTCCAATATGGCCTGTGATTTCCCACAATAAACGTTGAATAATCATGTCTCCATTTCCGGTGTCTCTCAGAAAGAGTGCCCAGAATGCATCATACCGGAAGACGTTTACATGGGTACTTAGGGAAGTATACGTGTTTATCGGTAGAAACACAGGTGGATACAAATCGTGGTCTCTCGACTGTTTTCCCTGAGTTGTCTCCCCTTGTGAAGGACTGAACGAAGACAGGATTAATGCACTTAGACGTTTCTCTATGAAGAAATCATTATAGTATTTCGTTGCTGCTATTTTTACGTTGTTGAATATTTCATGCGGGCGAATAAACGTTTTATTTGACATCAGCATCATTCCGGATTCAGGCATGTTGTCTGTCATCCTCCGTATCAGCTGTATGGTTCCTGTATCTAGATGGCGGGCCACACATATGACCTTTGCCCCGTGGGAGATCGCGTGAAGATACGCACGTGTTTTCTTTGGCAGCCATTTGTCATTTTCATCCTGTGTTAGTTTTTCATCTTCAACTGAATTCAAAATGACGCAGTCAGAAAATCTGTTGACAGAGAAAAAATGTGAATTGCTTGATTTATTACGGGCGAGTCATGTTTATTATGATCTTTCTTACCAAATTAAGTTCAGCTTGAAACAAAACGGATGCTTATCTTTTCGAAAACGCTATAAGAAAACTCAAAATGCATGGAGTGACTGAGTGTGTGAATTTACCAATATTTTAGCATTATCACGACAGGGGACACCAGAAATGGGCTTCAGACATTGCATCAATGCGGGGAATCGAACCAAGGACTTCGGCAAATATACTTCCGGTCAACCACAGTCGGTTACTGTACTAAAATATACATCATTTAGCAAACAAACATTTTTAGAAGAAAATACCTGCAGAAGACACTTGCATCAGTCACACCAAAGAACAATACCGTCCATCCAGGGATGTCAATGACGTCACTTCCTGTGTAGAATGACGTAATTATCCATCTGTCCCTTGATTGGCTGAATAACAGGCATACGTTAAGTGATCATTTTCAGCAAAGTAAGTACCTACAAAGTGAACGCGATTTAAAGGATAGCCAAAAATATAGCAACATGATTATTATGTCCTGAAATAATAACATCCATAGGAAATAAAGAATGAATGGCAACATAATAGGGCGTTGTACTGGAGCATTAACATGGCTTCTTTGGTTATGTTGAACGCCTTAGAGGACAAAACGTAATGGATATTGATCAAAACCTTTTTCCGAATGGCTGGTTACTGGTAACACGTGTTTATTGTGTTGTTTAATGAAATATAGGAAAATCTAGTGTTAATTGATCGAGAACTTGATACGTACGCTTGTGAGACAACGCCCAGTCGGGTCTGCGCTTGAGGTTGACAATACTGCACCAACTTGACCTTGGACCACTTCCAAAACATGTACATTACAAATACCTGGGACAACACAAATAACACACATAGTGTTTTCTTGGCTGCAAAAGAAACAAAAATCAGAATTGTATCTTTGTAACTTGAATATGAGAGAAGCGACTTCCGTAACCTTCATGCCTGACGTCTAAGTGGCCATTAACATCATGCAGGACTTCATTTGGGAAAGGAAGTGACGTAAGTCTACTTTCACCACAGACGTATATAAGTTATTATGTTCGAAACAGCCTGGTTGGACCAAATGTGAAAATAAATCAACTGTGTGGTATGACCCCCCCCCCCATAGATGCTTGGTATGAACCCGGGTAGGCTCGGTACGAATCATTGTATGACTCCTCGTATCCTGGTATTTTCGGTATGAAACCCGGTATGTTCAGTATTAAACCTGACATAATCGGTGTGAAGCTGAGAATACTCGCTATAAAACCTGTTATGTTTGGTATGAAACTCAAAATACTTGGTATGAAGTATGGTATGCTCGATATACAACACGGAGTACTTTGTATTAAGCCTGGTATGTTCAGTATGCAACCTGGTATGTTCAGGGTGAAACCTGGTATGCTCAGTATGAAACCTGGCATGCTCAGTATGAAACCTGGTATGCTCAGTATGAAACCTGGTATGTTCAGTATGCAACCTGGTATGTTCAGTATGAAACCTGGTATGTTCAGTATGAAACCTGGTATGTTCAGTATGAAACCTGGTATGTTCAGGGTGAAACCTGGTATGTTCAGGGTGAAGATGAAACCACCGATTCAAACCTGCTATGTTCAGTATGAAACCTGGTATGTTCAGTATGCAACCAGGTATGTTCAGGGTGAAACCTGGTATGCTCAGTATGAAACCTGGTATGTTCAGTATGCAACCTGGTATCTTCAGTATGCAACCTGGTATGTTCAGGGTGAAACCTGGCATGCTCAGTATGAAACCTGGTATGTTCAGGTTGAAATCTGGTTTGTTCAGGGTGAAACCTGGTATGCTCAGTATGAAATCTGGTATGCTCAGTATGAAACCTGGTATGTTCAGGGTGAAACTACATGGCTTTATGTTCAATAACAGAAACCAGGAACATGATCAGTGACGAAACCTGGTATGCTCGATATGAAACCTGGTATGGTCAGTCATGAAACCTGGTATCCTCAGTATGAAACCTGTATGCTCAGTATGGAACCTGGTATGTTCAGTATGAAACCTGGTATGCTCAGTATGAAACCTGGTATGGTCAGTATGAAACCTGGTATGGTCATTATGAAACCTGGTATGCTCAGTATGAAACCTGGTATGCTCAGTATGAAACATGTATGCTCAGTATGAAACCTGGTATGCTCAGTATGAAACCTGGTATGCTCAGTATGAAACCTGGTATGTTCATGGTGAAACCTGGCATGTTCAATATGAAACCTGGCATGCTCAGTATGAAACCTGGTATGTTCAGTATGAAACCTGGTATCCTCAGTATGAAACCTGGCATGTTCAGTATGAAACGTGGTATGCTCAGTATGAAACCTGGTATGCTCAGTATGAAACCTGGGATGCTCAGTATGAAACCTGGTATGCTCAGTATGAAACCTGTATGCTCAGTATGAAACCTGGTATGCTCAGTATGAAACATGTATGCTCAGAATGGAACCTGGTATGCTCAGTATGAAACCTGGTATGCTCAGTATGAAGCCTGGTATGTTCATGGTGAAACCTGGCAAGTTCAATATGAAACCTGGCATGCTCAGTATGAAACCTGGTATGCTCAGTATGAAACCTGGTATGTTCAGTATGAAACCTGGTATGTTCAGTATGAAACCTGGTATGCTCAGTATGAAACCTGGTATGTTCAGTATGAAACCTGGTATGCTCAGTATGAAACCTGGTATGCTCAGTATGAAACCTGTATGCTCAGTATGAAACCTGGTATGCTCAGTATGAAACCTGGTATGTTCAGGGTGAAACCTGGTATGCTCAGTATGAAACCTGGCATGCTTAGTATGAAACCTGGTATGCTCAGTATGCAACCTGGTAAGTTGAGTATGCAACCTGGTATGTTCAGTATGAAACCTGGTATGCTGAGTATGAAACCTGGTATGTTCAGTATGCAACCTGGTATGTTCAGTGTGAAACCTGGTATGCTCAGTATGAAACCTGTATGCTCAGTATGAAACATGTATGCTCAGAATGAAACCTTTTATGCTCGGTATGCAACCTGGTATGTTCAGAATGAAACCTGGTATGCTCAGTGTACATGTTTATGCTCAGTGATTTTATGCTCAGTGCATTAACACTGGTATGCTCAGGAATGAAATAAATGATGCTAACCAACTTGGTATGTTCAGGGTGAAACTTGGTATGGTCAGTATGAAACCTGTATACTGAGTATGAAACATGTATGCTCAGAATGAAACATTTATGCGCAGAATGGAACCTGGTATGTTCAGTATGCAACCTGGTATGTTCAGGGTGAAACCTAGTATGCTCAGTATGAAACCTGGTATGCTCAGTATGAAACCTGTATGTTCAGTATGAAACCTGGTATGTTCAGTATGAAACCTGGTATGTTCAGTGTGAAACCTGGTATGCTCAGTATGAAACCTGGTATGCTCAGTATGAAACCTGGTATGTTCAGTATGCAACCTGGTATGTTCAGGGTGAAACCTGGTATGTTCAGTATGCAACCTGGTATGTTCAGTATGAAACCTGGTATTCTCAGTAGTGGTCCGATTAATTGAAATAATCGAAGATTGGTCGCAGTGAACCCGGCTATGTTCAGTATGAAACCTATATGCATAGGAAATATATGTTCAGTTCCTAACATACTAATCATCAGGTTAAATATGCAAAAGTTGCAAATGGACTTTATGCAATTTGGGTGAAACCTGGTATACTCAGTGTTTTTTCTTTATTTTCAGTGTGCATTAACACATGTTCAGGAACATTTGATAAATGCCGCTAACAGTTATTATTTTCGATGATTGATCGGTTCAGTGGACCAATCATCAATTATTAGATTTTAACCAATGAAACACTAATGCTCAGTATGAAACCTGGTATGTTCAGTATGAAACCTGTATGTTCAGTATGAAACCTGTATGTTCAGTATGAAACCTGTATGTTCAGGGTGAAACCTGATATGTTCAGGGTGAAACCTGGTATGTTCAGTATGAAACCTGGTATGCTCAGTATGCAACCTGGTATGTTCAGTATGAAACCTGTATGTTCAGTATGAAACCTGGTATGTTCAGTATGCAACCTGGTATGTTCAGTATGAAACCTGTATGTTCAGTATGAAACCTGTATGTTCAGTATGAAACCTGTATGTTCAGGGTGAAACCTGATATGTTCAGTATGAAACCTGGTATGTTCAGTATGAAACATGTATGCTCAGTATGCAACCTGGTATGTTCAGTATGAAACCTGTATGTTCAGGGTGATACCTGGTATGTTCAGGGTGAAACCTGGTATGTTCAGTTTGCAACCTGGTATGTTCAGTATGAAACCTGGTATGCTCAGTATGTGGCCTGGTGACAGTATGAAATAATCGAATTGGTATGAAACCTGACTATGTTCAGTATGAAACCTGGTTGCTTCAGTATGAAACATGGTATGCAGTTGAAACCTGGTATGCAAAGTTTGCAAAATGGATGCTTTATGCAATGGTTGCATGAAACCTGGTATGCTCACATGTGAAACCTGGTATGTTCAGTGAAACCTGGTATGCTCAAATGAACCTGGATGCATTTGATAAATGCCGCTAACCAGTTATTTATGATGACTGATATGTTCAGATGGACCAACCTGGTATGCTCAGTATGAAACCTGGCATCCCAACACTAACCTGGTATGCTCAGTATGAAACCTGGTATGTTCAGTATGAAACCTAGTATGTTCAGTATGAAACCTGTATGTTCAGTATGAAACCTGGTATGTTCAGTATGCAACCTGGTATGTTCAGTATGAAACCTGTATGTTCAGTATGAAACCTGTATGTTCAGTATGAAACCTGTATGTTCAGGGTGAAACCTGATATGTTCAGGGTGAAACCTGGTATGTTCAGTATGTGAAACCTGGTATGCTCAGTATGAAACCTGGCAACCTATGGGTATGTTCAGTATGAAACCTGGTATGTTCAGTATGAAACCTGGTATGTTCAGTATGCAACCTGGTATGTTCAGTATGAAACCTGTATGTTCAGTATGAAACCTGTATGTTCAGTATGAAACCTGTATGTTCAGGGTGAAACCTGATATGTTCAGTATGAAACCTGGTATGTTCAGTATGAAACATGTATGCTCAGTATGCAACCTGGTATGTTCAGTATGAAACCTGTATGTTCAGGGTGATACCTGGTATGTTCAGGGTGAAACCTGGTATGTTCAGTTTGCAACCTGTATGTTCAGTATAAAACCTGTATGTTCAGTATGAAACCTGTATGTTCAGGGTGAAACCTGGTATGTTCAGTATGAAACCTGGTATGTTCAGTGTGAAACCTGGTATGCTCAGTATGCAACCTGGTATGTTCAGTATGAAACCTGTATGTTCAGTATGCAACCTGGTATGTTCAGTATGCAACCTGGTATGTTCAGTATGAAACCTGTATGTTCAGTATGAAACCTGTATGTTCAGTATGAAACCTGTATGTTCAGGGTGAAACCTGATATGTTCAGTATGAAACCTGGTATGTTCAGTATGAAACATGTATGCTCAGTATGAAACCTGGTATGTTCAGGGTGAAACCTGGTATGTTCAGTATGCAACCTGTATGTTCAGTATGAAATCTGGTATTCTGAGTAGTGGCGGTCCGATTAATTGAAAAAATCGAAGATTGGTTGCAGTGACTATATGCATAGGAAATATGTGTTCCTAACATACTAATCATCATTTAAATATGCAAAATTTGCAAATGGACTTTATGCAATTTGCAAACAACCCTAATTACTACATGTTTTTTCTTTATTTTTGTGTGCATTAACACAAATAACAGGAACATTTGATAAATGCCACTAACCAGTTATTTTCGATGATTGATCGGTTGTGATGGACCAATCATCAATTATTAGATTTTAACCAATTCCCAACACTAATGCTCAGTATGAAACCTGGTATGTTCAGTATGAAACCTAGTATGTTCAGTATGAAACCTGTATGTTCAGTATGAAACCTTGTATGTTCAGTATGCAACCTGGTATGTTCAGTATGAAACCTCTATGTTCAGTATGAAACCTGTATGTTCAGGGTGAAACCTGTATGTTCAGGGTGAAACCTGATATGTTTAGGGTGAAACCTGGTATGTTCAGGTTGAAACCTGGTATGCTCAGTATGCAACCTGGTATGTTCATTATGAAACCTGTATGTTCAGTATGAAAGCTGGTATGCTCAGTATGCAACATGTATGCTCAGTATGCAACCTGGTATGTTCAGTATGAAACCTGTATGTTCAGTATGAAAGCTGGTATGCTAATCATCATTTAAATATGCAAAATTTGCAAGTGGACTTTATGCAATTTGCAAACAACCCTAATTACTACATGGTTTTTCTTTATGCTTTGTGTGAAATTAACACAAATAACAGGAACATTTGATAAATGCCGCTAACCAATTATTTTCGATGATTGATCGGTTGTATTGGATCAATCATCAATTATTAGATTTTAACCAATTACCAACACTAATGCTCAGTATCAAACCTGGTATGTTCAGTATGCAACCTGGTATGTTCAGTTTGAAACATGTATGTTCAGTATGAAACCTGTATGTTCAGTATGAAACCTGTATGTTCAGTATGAAACCTGTATGTTCAGTATGAAACCTGGTATGCTCAGTATGAAACATGTATGCTCAGTATGAAAGCTGGTATGCTCAGTATGAAACATGTATGCTCAGTATGCAACCTGGTATGTTCAGGGTGAAACCTGGTATGTTCAGGGTGAAACCTGGTATGTTCAGTATGCAACCTGTATGTTCAGTATGAAATCTGGTATTCTGAGTAGTGGCGGTCCGATTAATTGAAATAATCGAAGATTGGTCGCAGTGACTATATGCATAGGAAATATGTGTTCCTAACATACTAATCATCATTTAAATATGCAAAATTTGCAAATGGACTTTATGCAATTTGCAAACAAGTATGACTACATGTTTTGGTGTGCATTAACACAAATAACAGGAACATTTGATAAATGCCGCTAACCAGTTATTTTCGATGATTGATCGGTTGTAATGGACCAATCATCAATTATTAGATTTTAACCAATTCCCAACACTAATGCTCAGTATGAAACCTGGTATGTTCAGTATGAAACCTAGTATGTTCAGTATGAAACCTGTATGTTCAGTATGAAACCTGGTATGTTCAGTATGCAACCTGGTATGTTCAGTATGCAACCTGGTATGTTCAGTATGCAACCTGGTATGTTCAGTATGAAACATGTATGCTCAGTATGCAACCTGGTATGTTCAGTATGCAACCTGGTATGTTCAGTATGAAACCTGGTATGTTCAGTATGCAACCTGGTATGTTCAGTATGAAACATGTATGCTCAGTATGCAACCTGGTATGTTCAGTATGAAACCTGTATGTTCAGGGTGATACCTGGTATGTTCAGGGTGAAAGCTGGTATGCTCAGTATGCAACCTGGTATGTTCAGTATGAAACCTGTATGTTCAGTATGAAACCTGGTATCCTCAGTATTCAACCTTGTATGTTCAGTATGAAACCTGTATGTTCAGGGTGAAAGCTGGTATGTTCAGGGTGAAACCTGGTATATTCAGGGTGAAACCTGGTATGCTCAGTATGAAACCTGGTATGTTCAGTATGAAACCTGTATGTTCAGAATGAAAACTGGTATGCTCAGTATGAAACATGTATGCTCAGTATGCAAGCTGGTATGTTTAGTATGAAACCTGTATGGACAGTATGCAACCTGGTATGTTCAGTATGAAACATGTATCGTCAGTATGCAACCTGGTATGTTCAGTATGCAGCCTGTATGTTCAGTATGCAACCAGGTATGTTCAGTATGAAACATGTATGCTCAGTATGCAACCTGGTATGTTCAGTATGAAACCTGTATGTTCATGAGGAAACCTGGTATGTTCAGTATGAAACCTGGTATATTCAGGGTGAAACCTGGTATGTTCAGTGTGAAACCTGGTATGTTCAGTATGAAACCTGTATGTTCAGTATGAAACATGTATGCTCATTATGCAACCTGGTATGTTCAGTATGAAACCTGTATGTTCATGAGGAAACCTGGTATGTTCAGTATGAAACCTGGTATATTCAGGGTGAAACCTGGTATGCTCAGTATGAAACCTGGTATGTTCAGTATGAAACCTGTATGTTCAGTATGAAGTCTGGTATGCTCAGTATGAAACATGTATCCTCAGTATGCAACCTGGTATGTTCAGTATGAAACCTGTATGTTCAGGGTGAAACGTGGTATGTTCAGGGTGAAACCTGGTATGCTCAGTATGAAACCTGGTATGCTCAGTATGATACATGTATGCTCAGTATGCAACCTGGTATGTTCAGTATGCAACCTGTATGTTCAGTATGCAACCTGGTATGTTCAGTATGAAACATGTATGCTCAGTATGCAACCTGGTATGTTCAGTATGAAACATGTATCCTCAGTATGCAACTTGGTATGTTCAGTGTGCAACCTGGTATGTTCAGGGTGAAATCTGGTATGTTCAGGGTGAAACCTGGTATGCTCAGTATGAAACCTGGTATGCTCAGTAGTGGCGGTCCGATTAATTGAAATTATCGAAAATTGGTCGCAGTGACTAAACGACCAAGCAATCGAACATGTTTTCTCATAATCGAACACGACCAATCTTTGAACACTTGTTTGCATTAACAATATTTTTCACAAGGCTGGCTTTGTCTGTGTCATTAAATTTACATTTCATAAGCACTACATGTACAAGCTCGTTCCAAGTCATCATTGAATTTATCTTAAAGAATCCAGGAAATATGTTCCTAACATACTAATCATCATTTAAATATGCAAAATTTGCAAATGGACTTTTTTTTCTTTATTTTTGTGTGCATTAACACAAATAACAGGAACATTTGATAAATGACGCTAACCAATTATTTTCGATGATTGATCGGTTGTAATGGACCAATAATCAATTATTAGATTTTAACCAATTCCCAACACTAATGCTCAGTATGAAACCTGGTATGTTCAGTATGAAACCTGGTATGCTCAGTATGAAACCTGGTATGCTCAGTATGAAACCTGGTATGCTCGGAATGCAACAAAGAGTATTCGGAATGAAACCTGATATGCTTTGTTTGAAAGCCAGCGTTAAACTCACGAACTAGGCAAGGACTTCAGTGAGTGACAGTAGATATTATAACCGGTTCACACTGACAGTAGTTATTCCTGATCCTCATTTCATGCGTTCAGCGCCCGCGCATATCAGGACCAGATTTGCTTTGGAATGACTGTATATTGCAAAGTATTGAAAAATCGACAACCTGACAATCATTTTGGGTAGGAAAATGCATTCTTCCACGGATTAAAAAAACATCATCTGACGACTTACCCCGTGTGAGCCGATGTGTGTGGTGTTGACGCTGCAGTCTCATACTTACGACCCCACCCTAAACATCCAGGATAAAAAGAACAATTTAACTATATATTGACTGGGCTGCGTTACCATACACGGAACTTTGATCCAATCGATATACACGTAAAACAGCTGGTGGGTTGTATATAGGAGGCAGTATGCAATAAGGATTGGATCAGGAAACTAAACAGCAAAAGAATGTAGAAAATCTAATACCTTTGCTAATGATTACTAACACCATGTGAACCTAAACTGTGGATATGAACTTGCAGAGAGAGAGAAGTATTCTTTTTAACTCTGATGGAAGAGCATGGCATGCCGATAACAACGATATTGATGAAACAACATGTCATTTTACAAACACAGAATTCTCTGTATGAACTATAGGATATCCTCAATAAAATGTGGTACTAATATTGCCAGTAGCTCTTCTAAATGTGTGTGTGTGTGTGTGTGTGTGTGTGTGTGTGTGTGTGTGTGTGTGTGTGTGTGTGTGTGTGTGTGTGTGTGTGTGTGTGTGTGTGTGTGTGTGTGTCTATCGAGTATACCGTTACCTAATGTCAAGGAAGTTCAATATAATTACATAATCATGATGTTTTGATAATCTTCTGACCCATCCATCCATCCACCATCCATTAAATCCAGCATCCGTCCATCAATCCATCCATCCATTCATCCGTTCTTTCATTCATTCATTCAATACGGGATGTGTAAATGAGGACAAAACATCGGGCATTTAACCATACGTCATTTAATCAAAAGCATTTCCCGTATGTAGCTGAAGTTTCGGACCAGTCTTGAAGTGTATTTCAGGTAAGTGTTTACTCATATTTTTCTAATCAAATGCACTTTCTATAATGAAAATCAGTCAATCCGAACCAGAGTTGTTAAATTAAACCATCCAGATATCGGTTGAAATATTACCTGAAATGAAAGGACTTGTTGAGTCATTTCAAGTGCGCGGGTTGTTTTTAATGGAAACAATCTATGTAACACATGTACTGAAGTACCAGCTTTCAAATAGTAAAGTCGAGCTGCCATAGACTGCAAAGATGGAAGCTGATTGTTTTGTCGAGGTGCCATAAACACGTGTGTTATGATTTGGCTTGTCTTCGTTTAGCATATGTTATATTTGGGATTACACTTTCTCAATAAAGTACAGATTCTAGTACTTTTGTTCGGTTGAGTCCCATCCGGGATTCGTACCCACACCCTCAGAATCAGGCGCCTAATCGCCATTTCGAATTTCGAAGGCATATTGCACCTTCACTCTCACTTGCTGTATGGAATGTTCAACCACCCAGAAACAAGTGTGATGACATATTGGAAACTGTTCATGACCATGAACTTGATATACTGCTTCTCACTGAAAC
This sequence comes from Haliotis rubra, assembly GCF_003918875.1. Classification (NCBI taxonomy): domain Eukaryota; kingdom Metazoa; phylum Mollusca; class Gastropoda; order Lepetellida; family Haliotidae; genus Haliotis; species Haliotis rubra. Next base: position 98,041 of record NW_025767743.1, on the reverse strand, counting down.
ATGGCTTTGTCAGACTGGAGACGAAGCCAAGATATCAAGCATGACACCAGCCGGATATGCGTTCGAGCACCGTCCTCAAACCTCTCCTGGTGGTGGGGTCGCTGCCATCTACAAGGATTTCTTGAGGGTGAAACTAGTGTCAAGCAAGTTGTCAGTATGTAACTCGTTCGAACATCTCGAACGTTTGATCTCACACTCAAACCTAGCAACTCGGTTTATCCTTCTGTATAGACCTCCTCCATCAAAGAAAACAGCCTTACCAAGCAATGTTTCAAGAAAGTTTGCCAACCTTCTGGATTATGCCTCCATCTGCAAAGGAACACTTATCATAGTCGGCGACCTTAACATTCATTACGACCAACAATCAAACCCTGACACAACAAGGATGATGAAACAACTTCATGTTCATAACCTCCTCCAACATGTTCAGACTCCTACTCACAAGAACGGACATATCCATGATTGGGTTATCAGTCGGGAATGTGAAACTTGTGTTGAAAACGTAAGAGTCACCGATATGCAACTATCTGTCCATTTTTTGATCATTCTGACGCTGGATGCAACTAAGCCGATGCCACCTATGAGAACAATCAAATGTAACATGAAATAATTGGATACAGAAACCTTTAAGTGTGGCCTTATTTCCTCAGACTTCTATAGCGTAACACACGAGTGTTGTGAAAGTTATGTCGACACCTACAATACAGTGCTCCAGGAAACTCTCGACAAACATGTACCGGAAGTGGAGAAGACTATCCCACGCAGGACAACCACCCCGTGGGTCTACATCGAGGAAGTGCGTGATGCTAAGAGGGAAAGGAGACAAGCTGAACGCAAATGGAGAAAGACAAGGCTGGAAATCTATCGCCAGTTGTATGCATCAACCAGAAACCTTGTGACAGCAGCTGTCAGAACTGCTAAACAAGACTATTTATATTCTAACTGATAACCAATCAGATTTCAAGAAATTATTCCAGCTCCTATTCTCTCTAATGGGAATACAGAAGAAAAACACGCTTCCAGATATATTGGGGATCTGAAGTCAGTTGCTGAAGAGTTTGCAAAGTACTTTCAAGATAATATTACATCAATTCGGGATCGGCTAGAAGATACATCATTACCAGCAATTGGAATAAGTTCGATGGGGAGCCCTAGCGTCAGTTCAACCCTCTCTCTCATGATGAGATTATGAACATCATAAAGACTGCCAAACCAACATCTTGTACGCTTGACCCCGTTCCAACCAAGGAACTACTTGAACATGCCAACATCCTGGTTCCTGCCATAACCAGTATTGTAAATCTCGGCCTGACTTCTGGAGTTATGCCTAACTCACTCAAGACTGCGGTACTAAAACCACTGCTGAAGAAACCCTCTCTTGACCCATATATGCTAAAGAAAAGCACCAAAAACTGTCACACCTAAACTTCAGAGAATCCAAAACACAATAGCTCGTCTTGTCTCACTCACACGCAGATACGATCACATAATACCCGTTCTGAAGAACCTACATTAATTACCAGTGGAATACAGACTGAAGTTCAAAGTCCTCTGTTTGACTTATCAATGCGTCTCTGGCCCAGCTCCAACCGTGACATGATTCAGGTTTACCATCTTTCCAGGACTCGGATCCTCAAACCACAACCTCCTCACAGTTCCTAAGGCCAAGACTGCTCGCTATGGACAGAGAAGCTTTTCCTACATCGCAGCAGTAAAGTGGAACAACCTCCCAGAACATGTGAAAGACTCACCATCTCTTCAATCATCCCGTAGAACACTAAAGACCTTTCTGTTTCAACAAGTTTTCTGTTCCTGAACTCATCCAGACTTTGTATTTAGTTTTATTCCTGAGCGCTTAGGGCATTATTATTATTAATCCCGGATGGGACTCAACCGAGCAAAAGTACTAGAATCTGTACTGTACTAAGAAGGTGTGATCCCAAATATAACATATGTTACATTTGACCACTTTCTAAATAGCATTGTGTATTCATGAGAGAGAGAGAGAGAGAGAGAGAGAGAGAGAGAGAGAGAGAGAGAGAGAGAGAGAGAGAGAGAGAGAGAGAGAGAGAGAGAGAGAGAGAGAGAGAGAGAGAGAGAGAGAGAGAGAGAGAGAGAGAGACTACCAATAGAATATATTGGATCGCTGTTTTCTGAATGGAGAACATTAATCAGTAATTACCTTTGGTTATACAATGTCTTGATAAGTATCACAAAGTTTCTTAACTGGTTTACACATTGCAAGTGGTGTCAGCCAAGTGTGAACAACGGGCCAAAGAATCGATACAACTGACTAGTTATCAAGCAGCATGGTGGTCAACCACACGGCGGGAAGACACCAGAAGACTTCCACCTGACACAGAAATGACTTGCGGATGGACGACAGCGCATGGGATTTCGTTGATGTCTTCTTAGACCTCAGTCGTATGGAGCTCAGGAAGGAGCTGCAGATCATCATTAAAAGACGTCCTGTTCTTCCAGCAACTCTACAGGAGTTTTCGAAGCTCACTTAGTGCTAAGATAGCCGTAAGTATCATAAATTAACATGAACTTACCACTATCTTAGCTCTAAGACAGCTTCGAAAATCAAGGCCCTGAGACTTGCTTTACAGCAGGATTTCCTGCCACATCGAGTTCACTACTTTAAAAAAATACCCAGTACCATTCAATGTGTAATTAAATCATGTATATCCTATTGTAGACATCATCATATGATAATTTAAAACAAAGGATCAACAGCCTATCCAGTCCACACACAGACAGACAGACACAAAATAGAGACCAAGATATAAAAACTCCACGATTCATTATTTCACACACTCGAGCAATATTTATTAACGTCAATCATTAATGTCACAGAGGTAAACGTGATATCATGGTATCACCACTGTGTACAGAATAATATAATAAGGTATAATTATGAAGGAAATTGGCCTGGTCTCCTTTCTCTTCACCTTTAATTTCAGTATATAATTTCATATCAACAATTATTTACTTCCCATTTAAAGGATAAACAGACCTTCTCCGACCCAGGAAAATGGGCGCTTCAAAATGCTTTTCTGCCTGAATTAATCGACGATACCGATAGGGAGCTTCATAATACTGTACTGCATTACGCAAACCTATAAACCACCCCCCGAGTACTTCTCGGGTAATCTTGTACCACAGTTCATACCCTTTGGCAGTGCCTTTGCCAACATTCATAGCTGTTGATTTCTTTCCTACGAATAATGGCGCAGTTATTGCGCAGCCATGACATCCTCGGTTACGCAGTAGTCCTTTCCGTTCCTGTCGAATCACTTGTTCAGTTCTCCGTAGTGGAACTACAACTGTCTTCCCTGGATCAGGCAGGCTGGAGTTTGTCTTGAAGGAGCCACTGCCGAGCTGTCGCTGAAGGCGCTGGTCATCAGACAACACGTCATCATTATGCACGAAGCCATTGAAGATTACGTCCCCTTGTTGCAGCGGGCGCGGTGGTGATCTGTGCATTTTAGGCGATTCAGTACCTGCATGATAAAATGTCTTAACATTCAGAGAAGCTAACAGAAGAAGAAACTATGCCTACATGCATATTAATGAGTTCGTGATTAATGGGTAATGCTTTACATGACCTGACCGGTACATATATTCTGTAAGGGTGGTTGGGGTAACCTAGTGGTTAAAGCATTCGCTGGTCACGCCGAAGTCCCGGGTTCGATTCCCCACGTGGGTACAATGTGTAAAGCCCATTTCTGGTGTACCCCGTCGTGGTATTGCTGGAATATTGCTAAGAGCGGTGTAAATCTAAACTCACTCACTATATATTCTGTACACAGTGAAGGTGTTTCCGTGAATGGTTGCATGGACAGGATTTCGAAGCTTAAGTTTAAATATAGTGAGATGCATGTGTTACAGAATCCAAGATCACCTTAGAAACGGACATCAAATGGGAATGGGTAAGTTATGTTTTCCATGCACAAAAGGGTATACGAAATATAAAGCATGTGGAACAATACCTGCATCTTTGCCGAACGTCAGTACAGATCCAAGCAAAAGAAGGAGATTGGATGAAATCATGGCACAAATTCCTTGCATGCCAACTGATGGAGACCTTGAAGAAAGATTCAGGATGCAGTTATCCATAAAAAGACAAATAACAATGTATGGTATTGGCATAGTAATGTCATATGCGGTAGGTGTGGGTATCGCAGAGAATATTCATATTGCGACATATTGCGATGCGAAAGCATGTATTGCGAAATGTATTGCAATATATTGCATGAAGTATTTTTAACAAAAAACTACTTATAATCGAGGTAATGCTTGATTTATAGAGCAAATACACAGCAAAATCACTATGCTTGATTAAGCTTTAATAACAACTTTTATTCATGATTAACAATAAAAATGTGAATAATATTTGGCACAAATGAAAAAAGGAAATATCCGAAGATTTCCGAGTGTTACGAAGTTTTCCGAATGCAAGTCAAAATACCGGTTTTCGATCAGCGTATCGCAATACGTATCGTTTTCATGTCTGAACCGGTAAATACCGGTAAACCGGTCATATTGCGCAGCCCTAATATGCGGTGGGTGTTTTATGAGACGGCTAGATTGTATTTCCATAATAAGAGTGCCGAAGTTACACAACTGACCAACTCAAAATAACGATTATTTGAAAGCCATTTGGTCTGTTCAGTTTCTTTGATGATCCTTTTCTAGCCTAGGAAAAGAAATCATTTTCAGATTCATGTAACCCTCATCTTCAAAACAGTCACTGTCACACAGTGCATAACACTGCCGAATAATAGGTTTTGTATTGGTCATTAAAATACCTTGAATAATGAAGCTTGTAAAATACAATACCTTTGTGATGAGATTTGGTGTCTCCAGTGAAATAAATCTTCTTTTTTGTTGTAGAACTGCAGCTGCCCACATCAGTCACTGATAGGAATGATTTTATAGCATGTCTTAAACTGACCTTTTACCTTGTTTGTTAATATCGTCGTGTAAGGTCTGCTCTAGCGTTACAGAAATATGACAGGTGTGATTCACAATGTTCGAAATGACCGGACGGACAAATGACAGTTGTACTAAGCTTTAAGCTTGTTATACCGGGATAAATGTTGAGTGGGAAACTTAGTGAAACCTTTGGGACTTTTATTCGAATAAGGGTTCTCAACTGATGTTGATAATACCATGAGCTTGTGTTTGTTTCTGCTTTGAACCCACATCAAGATCTGCAGAAACCAACGATGAGATGAGCAGGAATGTCTCAGTATTGTAAGTGAGTGAGTATGTTTTTACGAATGAAACTAGTGTTCCGCATAAGACTAACCACAAATCTGTCATATGTAATGATTAAAAGAGTACAAAAAAACAAAGTTTATTTGTTCTTTAACATAAATGGCCACGCCGCCGCCTCGTGTTAAACTGTCTTTTCTAAATGGTTTATGAAAACCTGGAATTAGTAAATTGTCTGTATGAATGGTATCATTGAGCCATGTCTCTGTAAGGCAAATTACATCGTAATCTACAAATTCTGGATGAATGATATCGATTTTGTCTTTCAGACTTCGGACATTGAGATGTATTATCTTCAGATTCTTATCGTGTTTCGTTCCCGGGTTTGGATGGATATCACCGCAACAAAGTAAGAGGAGACTAAGAAATATGGAAATTGACGAAGAGTATAAACACCGAAATCTGGAGCGAAATATATATATCATGAAACTATTTGCGCTTTTTGCATGAAGCGGAACTGCAAAGCATCCCACTGCCTGCCTGTACTGCATTATGTCAACAGACATGATAGATACATATATTCAAAAAGTTTCAAAAGACTGGCAGTGGGATTACATTTTGTAAGCAAACAATCATCAAACACACATACACATGTACATTGAGAACTATGAGAACATTTGTCTGAAGATGAATAATAATCACAGAAGTAATTTTCAAACTTGGAAGAAAAAGAGAGAAAGGTTATTGAGAGCAGAACACTCATTGAGTTTTAAAACAAACAGGTCAGGTGAGGTGAAATTGGGTTTTACGTCGTACTTGAGATAATTTCGCTCATATGACGACGTGCATGCGTGTGTATGTGTATGTGCGGCTGCTTGTACTAGCCCAGACTTAAGCTGGTTTTATAGTGCTAGCCCACTGAGATACCATGCCGCAGTGAAGCATGAATACCCCACTCAGACACATTATACTGACTCCGAGCCCACCAGTCCTTGTTGTACCCATTAATGCCGAGCGCCAGGCAGGGACCAACAAGTACCATATTTTAACGTCTTTTGGTATGACGCGGTCGGGGATCGAACCCACCACCTTCCGCTCTCCGGGCGGACGTTTAAGACCACGGAGGCGGTCTTAAAACAAACAGAAACCCCACGGGTTTAAAATATAACCAACTTCATTCAGATATATTTGTATATGAAGAGGAAACAGTAGAGGTAGATATAAACAAATCTGTCCCAACAGGTGTAAACAACACTGAGACCCGCCAGTTACTGTGGTGACGCACAAGAGTCATGAGACAAATGTAGCACGTGCATACCGTTCACGTGTTGTACATTTCATATCCCACTGCCGGAACGGTGGATAGCTGGATACCTCTACTTGTGGTGAGAAAATGCTGCAAGTAATTTTTATTGTAACAGATATAGTGATCATTTTTATATTTAAGAGAACAAAAAAATATATGAATTTGCAAGAGATAGACATTATTTATATGTACAAATCGGGTGTCCTCCCATTACGCAGACAGCCAGTTCGCAGACACCTTAAAACAACAACAATTACGGTTCAGTGAACAGATTATCTACTACCTGTTACCTACACATTATAATAGAATAGTCCAAATATAAACACAGGAACAAACTGAAGCTATATTATTTATTTTGAAAGATGGACGAAAAGACAGTAATTTGAATTTTTATTGCTGCAATATAAAAACAGTTTATTTATTAACAGGTTATTTATTTTCATAAACATTTCGGTTTAACCTTCTAGTCTAACGGGAGTCGGCATCATCATATTGAAAACATTAGCTTAGCTATTAGAAATTGCGTCACTGTTGTATCGTATAAATCAAATATAGATAAATGTGAACCTAAATATTATTCATTTGGAATAAAGAAGTTATATGTTTTGCACACAATATTAAGATATATGACGACTGCACTTAGTTACGATTTATTTAGAATAAATATTTAAAATATGACGCATCATGTCAATATGGCCATGGATGTGAGAATGTTTTTCATTACCTCCTTGAATGTCTATTGTATACTCCTCAAAGACATAAAGTGTTACAATCTTTAGAAAGTATTGTTAAAATGAGAACACTGATTGGTATTAATCGTATCTTACAGGCAATGCAGTTGTCTAAATATGAATGTTTTCAAATATGTACATATCTATATCTCTCCAACAAAACGTTTTCTCAGTTAACTTCTGCTGTACATATGATATTATTGGGAGGGGACTTTTCTATCAATAAACACAATCAAACCTCTCAGTGACAAACCTGTTTTTATATTCGATAGTAATTGATAGTAAAATCAATTTTGAGAAGAGAAATAATTTAATCACAACAAAGTTCTATTTACCCACAATCAAACTTCTCAGTAACGAACCTGTTTTAGGCTCACCCTGCTCTACTCACTAGACAGCGGACTGTTCCATTATACCCGTAGGTGTTACCCTAACTAACCTTCTAGTTCAGTGTCTGTCAATTGGGTGTCTGTCAAATGGGTGTCTGTCAAATGGGAGATAACCACAAATCGAAGAGGGAGACTACCATGACAGGTGTTATTGTTATAGTGTATTACAATAGAAATCCTTATAATTATTGGAATTCTTAATATAACAAGACATTTCACGAATTCACTGTAATGATTGAGAATTTAGGATAATAAAAAATAACGATAATTAAAGAAACTTTAGACCAAATTAACAGAAAAAAAGAAATAAAACGGACAAATACACTCCAAAAATAGCATCAAACAAATCAAAACAATGAATTGCAGCATTAATGCAACAGATTCATTCCGTGTGGGTAGATACGGTAACAAATGCCAAATATCATGTTATATTACACACTTTGACTAGCAGTGGGATTACATTTTGTAAGCAAACAATCATCAGACACACATACACATGTAAAAAAAGAACTGTGAGAACATTTGTATGATGTTGAATAATAATCACAGAAAGAATTTTCAAATTTGGAAATTAAGAGAGAAATGTTATTAAAAGCAAGACTCAATTTAAAATATAACCAACTTCATTAAGATACATTTGTATATGAAGAGGAAACAGTAGAGGTAGATATAAACAAATCTGACCCAACAGGTGTAAACAACACTGAGACCCGCCAGTTACTGTGGTGACGCACGAGCGTCATGAGAGAAATGTAGCACGTGCATACCGTTCACGTGTTGTACATTTCATATCCCACTGCCGGAGCGGTGGATAGCTGGAAAGTGTTATATAGTATGACCAGAAATTATTGAGAATTTTAGGAATATGTTTAATTGGATTTCTAGTATAAACAACTTTGACCAGCTATCGAGTGCTTGGTTTCATTCAAGAGAGAAAACTCCGTTAATCCTTTTTCATTAGTTTGTAAAGAGTTAACCCCCTCTGTTTACTTGCTAGCAGACGACATTTTCAGTGATCTTCAGTATGGATGATTTAGAGAAGAGGAAGTTGATTTTAAACATATTGCAAATGGATATGGCATTGAGCACCAGGGAGGCGCAGGTAGGCCCAGAAAGTTGACTGTCGGTGACAGGAGGCGGCTTGGTATTCTTGTTTCTAAAAACAAACGAAGGAGTTTAGAAAACGTAAGGCTGGATATGACTGATAGAGGAACTGTGGCTGTCTGTAAGGAGACAATTAGAACTGAGCTGCATGCAATGGGTTGGCAGAAAAGTCGAGGAATTCCATCACCGATCATGAAACCTGAACAAAAGGAGCGATGTTTGAACTGGTGCTTACAGCATAGAATTTTTAACTGGGACAATGTGATTTTCTCAGATGAAAGTTCTGTGTTGATGTTTCCTAATACACTGAAAGTCTGGACCAAACAAACTGAAAAACCTTTGTATCAGCGCCCAAAGTACAGTCCGAAATTTAACGTTTGGGGTGGCATATCTGTGTTAGGGGCAACGCCCCTCTGTGTATTTGAAGGGAATATGAACAGTGAGTGGTGCACAGATATTCTCGAGGGACATTTACATCCATCTGCTTACGTGTTCTATGGAAATGTTTGGATTTTCCAGTAGGACAACGACCCAAAACATCGTTCAAAGCATTCACAGGCCTGGTTTCGGACCCAATATATGACATTATTAGATTGGCCAAGCTATAGCCCTGACCTAAATCCAATGGAAAATGTTTGGGGACTTATGAAGGAAAGTGTCAATAAGAAAAATCTCACAAATATTGCTGAAATGAAAGAAGAGGTGGTCCGATATTGGGACAGCATGGACCACGACTTTCTAACTTCTTTGATCAGTAGTATGCCCCACCGCATTGAAGCCTGCACTGCTGCCCATGGTGACTTGACAAAATACTAACTGTTCACCTGTCTATGAATCTGGAGTTATGTTCTGCTAATATTCACATTTAATACGTGAGTAATGAGTGAAAAATATATAAAAAATTATAATCTTTACATTCTCAATAATTTCTGGTTGCACTGTAAGTAATCTTTATTATAAAAAATAAAGTTGTCATTTGTATGTTTTAGAGAACAAAAATATATATGAATTTGAAAGAGATAGACATTATTTATATATACAAATCGAAGACTACCATGACAGGTGTTATGGTTATAGTGTATTACAATAGTAATCCTTATAATTATAACAAGTCATTTGGCATAACAGGATTTTGCAATGTATATTAATGATAAACAAAGTAAATTCTATTTACAACAACCAAAATTAAAATGTGAGACCCGGTAGATGGTTAACAAACAACAATATTGTAGATAAATAATACACAATTTGAAATTCACAATTAAAAACGAATTCACTGAACTAATTGAGAAATTAAAGACATTAATAATAGAAATAATTAAAGAAGCTTTAGGTCAAGTTAAGAGAAAAGAAATAAAACTGACAAATACCCTCCAAAAGTATCAAACAAATCAAAACAAATGAATTGCAGCAATATTGCAACAGATTAATTGCGCCTGGGTAGATGTGGCAAAAAATTGCCAAATATCATCTTATATTACACAATTTGAATGACAAAGATAAGCAGTTATAATGAAATGCCATCCATGAAATGGGAAAGTATGCATCAGGATTATCGAATAAGGTTAGCAGCTACATTTAATGATAATTTAACAACAAAGTTTGTTAGATGAGTTGACAATGAACGTTTCTCACATTGTCGTTATATTGAATGTTCGCATTTGCTTCATGAGGTATTGGGGCGGTGGGGTAGCCTAATGGTTAAAGCGTCCGCTCGACATGCTGAAGACCCGGGTTCGATTCCCCACATGGGTGCAATGTGTGAAGCCAATTTCTGGTGTCCCCCGCCGTGATATTGCTGGAATACTGCTAAAAACGGCGAAAAACCATACTCACTCACTCACTCATGAGGTATTTGCTGACATTAGATGTCTCCATTCAGTCCATCTATCCAGTGGCGTTGTATCCACATACATGTCACACATTTGTTACCTGCATGTTGTAAGACAATAGTGACTGTGAATCTTTTAGCAATTTTAGCACAAATAAGTACCTTTAATTTAAGTTTGTTTACTTTACCATGTGAATTGATCCTCAATGTCCATATAATGATATATGACACATGACCTACTTGCTGGAAGTAGTAGATTGAACATGTATTCACATTAGGAAAACATAGTCGCCATTGTACACATGTACATATATTTAAAGTCAGGATGATATGTTGATTGCATAATGTCAACGAATCTTGATGCTTTATTACCAGTCATTTAAAGTGATGATCACAACATTTATAGTCCGTTTGGCTCAAAAGCGGACCGATGAATTGCAATCTAACTCGAAAACTAATAAACATAACATACTCAATGAAACGCTGATCATAATCAAAACATCATACCAACTCTGTGAGGTTTTTGCAGAATTTTTGTCCTAAAAATAATAAAGTTGTTTAACAAACTATCATTAAAATATTGACACAGTTCATTGTTTGTTACGAGGGAGGAGTGTAGAGAAAGGGACAGCCAGGTGTTCGAGAAGCACGTTCACAGACAAAGTTATTTATTCATTAACCTGTGCTGTGCCTTCTCCATCCGTTCTCGAACACCTGGCTGTCCCTTTCTCTGCACTCCTCCCTCGTAACAAATAGTGAACTGTGTCAATATTTTAATGATAGATTGTTAAACAACTTTTTTATTTTTAGGACAAAAATTCTGCAAAAACCTCACAGAGTTGGTATGATTTTTTATTATGATCAGCGTTTCATTGAGTATTTTATGTTTATTAGTTTTCGAGTTAGATTGCAATTCATCGGTCCGCTTTTGAGCCAAACGGACTATACACAGTATCAACAGCATGTAGATCATTTGTTCAATGACCGATGTCAGCAGAAATTGTCATTTGACCATCACAACATTTGTAGCATTGAATCATGCATGCTCAACACTCACAATTCATATTTCCATAATGAATAAGGATCCCTAGAAAGTGAACCACACTGTTGATGTTTGACATAGGCGATCACATAGATGTGTTAAGTGATGTATCCTGAGTAAGATTGGTGACCATTTTGAGCCTGGTTTAATTTGCTCACACACTTCCTGGAAATGACCATTAGTGGCAACTTTTTTCAGGGTACCATCTGTTAGTTTAATCAGGATAACTCCACCAGTAACCCAGGTTGACTCAACACGACTCTCCTTTACTAGATCCCTTGCTTTACGTGCTAGAACCGCTCTGGTTTTAGTGAGATCTTCATTTACGTAGACCTTGGATAGTTTCTTTTTGTTGACATCCTTTTGATTTGGATCTCTTGGCCAGGAGTTGACGCTTTGTAGCACTGCTCACAAACATAACAATTATTGGCCTGGGTTGAGACTGGGGTGTGGGTGGGTACCTGGCGACTCGGTGACTTATGTCGATGTCCCTAGGGGACATATCGATACCAATAGACTGGGCAAGCCCCATGACCAGCTGATCAGTGACCTCACCCTCAGTTTCGGGCAAGCCTCTTATACGCACATTGTTTCGTCTCGCGTATTGCTCAGCTCGATCAACTTTATCAGACAGATTCTCTAACATTTCATCATTTGCTGCTGATTTCGATTTGAGATCTTCAACTTCACTTTCAAGACGTTTACTCTTTTCGAAAAGAGTTGAGATTTTATTTTGTATTGTAGGATTTATTGCCTTCCCTACAGCCGAACCTATCAAAGATAACACTTCCTGGTTCTTGAGGGCCAACAGCAACTGGGCAATAAACTGACCAGCATCACTATCACATGACTGACTACTGTCCTCTTCCAGAATATCCATAGTTTCGGGAGATTGTTCAAAGGCAGACTGTTCGGACATGGATGAATTAGATATATAACACTGTCGTTTATTTTCTGTCTCAGGTTCTGATGAAGTGAAAACGTCATCTCTATTTCGTTTAATCGACAATGGTGTATTATCCATATGGTAATTATTGTGTTACTTTATCATAGGAGATAGTTGTGGGAGATAGTGATAGTTCAGGGTCCTACACAATCCTAAACACAATCTATCAAAATCCACTTTTTGCAAGTTCACGCATAAAGGTAGTCAAAACGTTCATATATCACAAATAGTACCACCAAAATGTGAAGTCTCTGTTCGGCCCGACTTGGTCGGGGCTGTTAAAAACAGCTTGAGCCTCACACATATATACCGATTTGTGTTTATATCCATAATTAGTATTATATCTACCTAAATATTACAAAATGCCACATGTAAAGATAACTGGTCCGTTAAAGTGAAACCCTCTCCATTCTCAAAATAGTCTCAATGAAAAGTGTTTGGCCCGACTTGGCCAGGGCTGTCAAAAACAATTTAAACCTCGGACATGTATACTGATTTGTGTTCTAATTCATGGATTAGTATTATAATTTACAGAGTCTCAAAGCATTGTATTTGAAGCAAACACGTGGCTCAAAGTGAAGCCCTCTTTTCTATATATTCTTAACAAAGACGGTGTATCACAAGCTCTCGGTCCGGCTTGGCCCGGGCTCTCAAAAGCAACTTAAACCTCACACATGTATACTGATTTGTGTTTAAATCCATAGATTAGTATTACATCTACGTAAATACTTCTTTATAGAGTCTCAAAGCGTAGTATTGGAAGCAAACACGTTGCTCAAAGTAAGCCCTCTTTTCTATATATTCTCAAGAAAGACCAGCTTGGCTCAGGGGCGTCAAAAGCAACTTAAACCCAGCACATGTATCTTGAATTGTTTTTACATCCATAGATTAGTGTTATATCTTATAACAGATAAGATATAAAAAAAAAGAAGAAAAAACCAAAAACCAAAAAAACCGGAAATAATTCAATTTAGCAGAAAACGGATTGCTTGTCCTAAACCCCAGTTATTCATGCAAGGTATTTCTATAAATGAAGCTTAAGAACATAAACACTTAGGTCTTATATTTCAAAAGGATGCTAACTGGGCTGCTCAAATTAATAGCATTGTAGATAGAGTTACACCTATGACAAATTGCTTGAGAAGTTTGAAATACCGTTTATCACGTAGATCACTTCAGATTATGTATCAGTCTTTCATATTACCGCTATTTGATTATTGTAGTCATGTTTGGGATAACTGCACCGCTGCAGAATACCGATCTAGAAAACATACAACTAGATGCATTAAGGACATACTGTGGGGTAACAAAAGGTACAAGCCAAAACAAATTATATGCAGAAACTAATTCCATACCCCTTATTGAGAGAAGACGTATACAAAAATTAACCCTCTTCCATAAAATGACAAACGGCAAAGCACCAGATTATCTATGTAATCTTGTCCCAGACAGCGTTTCGGCCAGTAATTCGTACAAACTGAGAAATTCACCAAATTTACAAAATATTCGCGTAAAAGCAACTTTTTATTCAAAATCATTTTTACCAAGTACAGTAGACCTTTGGGATGCTTTACCAAATAACATCAAAATGATACAATCTCAAAAACTTTTACTGAAAAAGTAACCCCCAAGTCAGGATATTCATTTGGATTTGATCAGAATTATGGAAGTCGATTTTGTCAAATTATTCATTGTAGGCTTCGTCTAGGCTGCAGTAATCTAAATTATCATAAATTTGAAAGACATATCTCAAACGATCCTGCCTGTTCGTGCGGCGCTAACCGTGAAGATACACAACACTATCTACTTGCCTGTCCAAACTACGCTGTGTTAAGAAATGATGCGGTATATTATAAAAATGGGTACAGCTTAAACACAATTCTATATGGAAATAGTGAAATCTCTTATCTCGATAACCTAGCTATTTTAAAATCTGTTTACCTCTTCATCACTGCTTCTTGTAGATTTGGTATCAAATATGGTTGAAGAATTGTTAGCTTTAACAAATATATCGGTTGTAATAATGAAATTGCTGTTTAAATAATAGTTATTGTCTGACTGTACATTAACCTTGTATTTGAGCGGCATTAATATAAGCTTGTAGCTTGTTTGCCAATCCATTCGTTTCACGAATAAATACGTTTAAACCGGGTCTAGGACAAATGCCACCCGGACAAAAGCCACCTAGGACAAATGCCACTCAGACAAATGCCACCTAGGACAAATGCCATCCAAATAAAAATAAAAACCACCAACACAATATCATGTTTCCCAGATGTATTTGCATGATACTTCATTCATTCGATTTGTTCATTTTTCATTCAAAGTCATTTTCCTTTACACTTTCATTATTGCTTTCAAAGTCTGAGCTACACTCCTCAAGAATTCCATTTGGTGTCTGTTCCCGAAATCTGCAGCAATGGTCTTGAGACGCTGCTGGCAATCCCGATATTGCCTTCTGTGACTTGTAATGGTCTGCCCTGCCAACATCTGGGTAATCACCTGGTCGTTCAGAGCTTGCTCCCTCCTCAAGACATCCAAGAAACGCCAGATGACATTTGTCCTAGGTGGCATTTGTTCAGGATTGCTTTTGTCTGGGTGGCATTTGTCCTGCTCCCGTTTAAACCATATAATATATTAACAAAATGGAGTGGATTGGCAAACAAGCCTGTGGCCTATATCAATGCCTTTCCACATGGTTCAGAATATACAATGAGGGTACACTACATATTACAATATATTAAGACAAATATACACGACAAACATAAAACAATTATTTTTTTCAGTAAATTTCAAAGTATTTATGAAACATCAAATCGATCAGATTTTATTATGTAATCATGAATGATTTTAAATTTGTGTAGATCATTGCTAGTGAGCGATGCACATCCTTATAGTACTGTGTGGATACTTAATTCTTTTAAAAAAAACGTGATTTTGTCTGAACTCCATGTATTTATTGCATGTGAAGAAATAATGTATAGCATTTTCGACTGAATAACCACATGAACACGAGGGGCTGTCGATGATATGTCTGTCAAGCCTATCTGCATCCAAATCAATACAACGGAGCGAGAATGGATGATTTGGCATATTCTTGATCCACAGTTTAGGTCAAAGATAACAGTTTTGTTATTTGGTCTGCATAGCGAGTTTTGGAATGGGGATAAGGTATCAATATTTTGAATTTGAATTGATTTGATCCAAAATAATTTCTTCATATGACATATACTGTTTTACAATGATTGGCGTCATTTCTCGTTTTTGCAACATTTATACATCATTCACATTGTACATTCTACAAAGTGGTATTTAGATAGATATAACTTTTTCCTTTGGATGTAAACAGAAAATAGGATTCATTTGTGAGGTTTACGCTGTTTTTGACGGTGGCGTGCCCGGAAGGCTAAAATGTATATTTCGGATTTCCCGGGAGAACTAATTTCCAAGGGAGTAGGGGAGTACCGCCAAAGCTAAAGATACGGTGCCGGGAAGCATAATCCATATCGGGGTGTAGATAGATTTCTTTTCAAAACATTGTTATAGTAGATAGAGTGTTTATCTTCTTCGCTTGTTTAGAACTTTAAGATGAAAGTAATTACAGGGGAATCACCATAAACAGCTGATTTTCAAAACTCTTTACCTGGGTATTAACAGCGAGTCTTGTTTCATGTTCTGAAAAATACAACATCATTCAAAGCTGGTTATTCTTCTGTGGACGCTGTATTTCCACTGCAAAACCTGATTTTTATGTACACCCAAGAAAATAAGAAATTATATGGTTGCTTTGTTGATCTAGCCAAAGCGTTTGACTTTGTTAATCGTGACAGTCTATTTCTAAAGTAAAATCTGGTGGGCATCAGAGGTAGACTATGGAAAAGTATTGTGTCTATGTATGACACTGTGAAATCATGTGTGAAACACAATGGTGAGTTATCTGGCTTTACAGGAAAATATCGACACGGGATTGCTGCTTGACTATATTAACCTTTTTATACTACTATTTGCCGACATATGGTGCTCATATCCGAATTACCTGGTTTACAGCTGTCACTTAATACGCTTTCCAATTATTGCACAGACTGGGTCCTTAAAGGTCACATGCAACGCAAAACACAACTTTGCAGATTCTGATACCTTTTGGTATGGACTTACAGTAAAAAATTATCAAAAACGCAAATTCAACTTATAAAGTTGAAAAATAACGCGATGAAAAAAACCTCGCGAAATCGGAGTTCAAACGATTCACTAAGTTCACCCCAGCGCTGGGGTGAAAAGTGGTTTCAACAGCTGTGCTGCGCTGCACCCATAGCGCAAGCGCAGTGATTAGGTTCGCGCGGCTTGAACCGGGAAGGCGACTCGTAAAAACACAGCAAGTGATGCGTGCAAGGATTATCGCTGTGGTCGAAGTTGGAGAACAAAAGATGTTTCTAGAAACGTATCAGGCCATAAACAAAATATGGCTCGTGCACCTGAGTTCTGTCTCTGTCACATTATGTAATTACACAGACAGGCAGGTGTGATACTTGTACACATAACATGTTATTATGTATGTAGGTTGCAAACAAACTGCATCCATTTTTCTCGGATGACTGGATCGGACGGAAACCGGTGCAAACTCTGATTGTCAGTTTCAAGTCCTGCTTTGTACTTGAATGAACGACAGTTTCCAGCCACGCAGTAGTTCACCATCTCAGTATTTGTTGATTGGATCGAATGCAAATGCAGAAAAAATTAGCATGTATTTACAAAACCCAACATCTCTATATACACACACACACACAATGATCCCTCAGCGTATCGGCAAATGAACCAGCCAATGAAAACCTTCGTTACACTTGAGTGCACACCCACCCGCTCTGACTGGGCTCGGTCTCCCGGGTGCTTCGTTTCGAGGGAAGTTAATCCAAGTACCAAATATTGCACATTTGATTTGCGATTGTACGCTTATAATTTTGTTTATTTGTTTTTTCATAATCAGCAATGTATATTATATGTCATGAGAAAGTGATAATTGTGTTTTAATTATGTTTGTTTTTTTGGTTGCATTGTGACCTTTAACGTTAATGTAGAATTACCTAGAGGTTTACAGCTGTCACTTAATACGCTTTCCAATTATTGCACAGACTGGGGCCTTAACGTTAATGTAGACAAAAGTAGAGTTATGGTTTTTCGTAAAGGATCGAAGATTCGACCGGAGGAAATATAGTGCTTCGACCGAAGGAAATATAGTGCTTTCTTACACAGGCTCCTTTACACAAGCTTATAGAACTCTAGCAGGCAAAGGTCTTAAAGCTATGAATGCTTTTACATAAAAATGTCAGTTGTTACAACTTTTCATTAAAAACCTTGAGTGAACTATTCGACACTTTTGTTACCTTTACTATGATGTACGGCTGTGAAGTGTGGGATATTGTGAAACGTTCTGAATTTGAAATAATTCACTTAAAAGTTTGAAATTTTGCAGATCAATGTTTAAATGATCTAAATAATGGTTATAAATCATGATTACGTAGTGTATAAATGTTTTTGTATGAACTTGGCTTTGGGCATGTTTGGGAATTTCCAATTCTAAACGTTGATAATTTTGGTCGTAAACTCGAAGTAGATTGACAAAAATGTGTTTTACTATGGAAAATTACATTTTAATTTCGAGTTAAAGAAAATGTTTAAAGAAGAATAGACGTGAAAATGTGTAAATGACTTTATTTATATTATTATATGTGCCAAAATTAAAGAGACTCCCCGTTAATCCTGTTTCTTTGTAATTTGTCAGAGCCTCCGAGTGAGATGCGCCGTGTTCATTCAGCCATAACATTGCGTTGCAAGTACCGGGAAGGCTACGCTCATTGAACCGAGAAACGTCACGATATGAACCGTTTTTGACAGCCCGGCCAAATCGGACCGATCAGAGACTAACACTTTTGATAGAGGCTATGTTGGGAATGGTGAGGGACAAGGGCTTCACTTTAACGGACCAGTTTTCTTGATGTGTGATATATTGTAACATTACAATGTGGTGGTTGTTTTTGAGAGCCCGGACCAAGCCGGACTGAACTTATGTGGTACGGTGTCTGCCTTGAGAATAAAAAGAAAAGACGGCTTCACTTTGAGCAACGTGTTTGCTTCACTGACTACGCTTTGGAACTTTATACAGTGATATATGTAGGTAGATATGATACTAATCTATGAATTTGGACACACTTCAAGATACATGTGTGTTGTTCAAGTTGCCTTTGACATCACGGGCCAAGACGGGCCGACCAGAGTTAACGCTTTTGAATATATAGAAAAGAGGGTTTACTTTGAGCAACGCGTTTGCTTCAAATACTACGCTTTGAGACTCTATAAAGAAGTATTTACGTAGATATAATACTAATCTATTATATGGATATAAACACAAATTAGGATACATATGTAAGGTCTAAGTTGGGGATGGCCTAAAAGTAGGGCCAAGAAAAGTCGGGCCGGGCCGGGCCACCGGGTAATACTAAAAATGGATTGCAGAATATTAAAACGAAATCTGCACATTTGGGTAGATACACTTCCTGCCTTCACAAAGAATAGTTTGGTTGAAAACGTATAGTAACGATGAAAAAACACACAACAACAATGACTACATACCGAGATTCCAGTAGAAAAGACACCGTCTTGTTGTTATGTGTTTTCCTCGAAGGACCAGTCTACATCAGTTGTGCGCATCAGTCAAAGTTGTGACTTTGATATCCGGTTTGTCTGCTTTCGGGGTAAGAGCATGCAAGTGTGTTCGAAAAATGGCATTTCACGTTAGACTTTCAAATCATAATCTGTTGAAACTGTCCAAAATCAGGGCCTTACCCTTTTCAACACAGGCAGATGACAAAGTGTTCGAACGAAGACAAGCCGATCCTTCTACAGAGCATGTTTATGTAAGAGTCGATCACAATTTATCGGAATCTTAGCCGTTGACTTTGCAGCGCGCTGACCTCTCGGGTTTCCTTTCAACATCGATCTTTGGCTTATATTTTAAATACAGATCAACGGAGACATTACATGTTGCACACTACAAGTACAATTTGCACGAGGTGTTAATTTCGGGGCGTGTTAATAAAGGTGTCGACAGGTTACCTTGTCAGATCTCATGCAAACAAGCCCACGTCAAGCCCAGCACTTCTAATTTGTTATTCACACATTTGTTATTTCGTGGTGTTTTTTACAACATCGTTGTCAGTTAACATCGTCAAAGCAATTAGGACACTGAAGTAATTCGTGCTTTTAAGGACAATGTGTTGTCATATTCACTTGTTTATTCTTTACTTTTTCGCACACGTGATCGGGGTTTGAATTTCGAAGTTTCCAGTGTTTGTTTATAATCATCCAGCTTGCTGATTCGCTCTAATAATACTCAATGTTTAATTCCTGCAACACTTAAGGATTTCCATGCACATTCACTTGACATATTCTGGCATCATTTCGCTCCTATAAGGCACACATGCTCATGAAATGCAAACAAATATTTAAATAGTTATATTATGGTACTATCTACATGTTGATATAGTTATTGGATGTTTAATATGAAAGTCTGTATCGATCTCTTCTGAATTTCAGAGTTTGGCCATAAAACTTTTGATTGACATATGTTTTTCTTGCTTCAGTGTAATTTTCTGATAGCAGATATCAACACGAAGTTGACGATCCATCACTTCGGTTTTAATATTTCTTAAAAACATTTCATAATACTATTTTTCGTAGCTGTGATATATGTCTTAGTGATCTGTGTTTCAAACTGATGTGTTTCTCAGATTTAATAAAAATGTATGTTTTGTTGCTTGCTTCTCAGTAATGTATCACTGGAGAGATAGCAGTACAGTGCTTGTTGACAAACAACCTGCCAGTGAAGTTACATCGTGTAAAATATCAGAAAAAACACGATTCAAAATGCCAGAGCAGAAACATGTCAAGCAAAAACATGTGACGATATAAAATACCATGGTATAACTGAAATGCTTTTCAAAGAAGGGCTAAATTGTCTAACTGTATCATTTTTCTTGGCGCAAAGTCACACCACTGAAGACGTCCTTTCTGTAGACAAGATGTCTGACATCAGATCAGGTGTAGTTTGAGTCCCAGCCAAAGACTCCAATGTATTAAAGCAGTTAGACAAAACATTAATGCAAGTTAAATAATGTCAAGTGATTTATATTTAATGTTGTTTCACTTCTTCATCAAAGGTTAACTGTTTAAAAAAAATAGCGTTTAAATACCTACATTTGATTTATTGTTGAAGTGGGCAGGGGACGGTGGGGTAGCCTAGTGGTTAAAGCGTTCGCTCGTCACACTGAAGACCCGGGTTCGATTCCCCACATGGGTACAATGTGTGAAGCCCATTTCTGGTGTCCCCTGCCGTGATATTGCTGGAATATTGCTCAAAGCAGCGTAAAACTAAATTCACAGATTGGAAGTATGAATGGACATGATATCAAATTTGAGTTAGGTTTCAAACTGATGACTGCTTCTTGTTCCTTTCAGAAAACATGTCCAGCATCTGTACGTAAAGGTGCCTCACTGCGTCATAAACACCTGTATATGACAAGACCTCAACATCTTCAGATCAAGGAGCAAGGTCACTTGAAGGACGAAAGGCTTGTTTGCCTGAAGTAAGTCTAGAAAAGAGTTTCTTGCCGATGACCTTGACTGACCTTCAAAACCTGTTTCAGTGTCATAGCAAGAGCAGTGATGTTGAAAAAGCGGAAAATTATTGTATCACCGATTTTGTCAAAGCTGTTTCATACTCCGCGGATGACATCCTTGCTTTCGAAAACCACCGGAACAGGTCACAAGGAATGACCAGGGACATTATTAGTCATGAAAATCATGATGTAACAGTTCTTCAGGACAAAGTTAGTTGTAGGTCAATGTCTGATGTCCACACAATGTTTTGTGATGGAGCTGGTCAGGAGGCAAACAAAGATCAAGGTCAAGGGCCATCAGAGGAACAGCTTCTTGTTGTTCATAACTTCTTTGAACGAACTGTGAGTATTTTGTTAATATTTAATCATGTTCTTCAATTTGGGTTTCTAATCTCTGATTTGTGTACTGGGTAGTGTTGGGAATTGGTTAAAATCTCATAATTGATGATTGGTTCATTACAAGCGATCAATCATCGAAAATAATTGGTTAGCGTCATTTATCAAATTTTCCTGGTTATGTTTGTTAATGCACAAAAAAATATAGAAAAAAACATGTAGTTCTGGTGAGTTTTTTGCAAATTGCACAAAATGCAAACATACATTTCCTGGAGTCTTTAAGATAAACTCAATCCTGAATTGGAACGAGCTGCTAGTGCTTATGAAATGTAACAGACAAAACCAACCTTGTGAAAAATATTGTTAAAGCAAACAAGTGGTCCAAAATTGTTTGTGTTCAATTATGAGAAAACATGATTGATTGCTTGGTCGTTTAGTCATTGCGACCAATCTTCGATTATTTCAATTAATCGGACCACCACTTGTACACGGACATACAGTTGATAAAAAACAGAGTTGTCCAGACTTCGTTATTTACAGACCGCTGCCATATGGCTGGAATATTGCTTAGTGCAGCCTTAAACAACAACACAAACCAAACCAATAACAGAGTTGATCATATTTATTTAGTCAGTAAATCTTTATAAGTAAATCCTGACTGGGTGTCTCGATTAAAGAGTGAGTGAATATAGTTTTACTCCGCTTTTAGCAATATTCCAGCAATATCAAAGCGGAGGACACCAGAAATGGGCTTCACACATTGTATCCATGTGGAAAATCGAACCAGAGTCTTCGGCGTGATGAGCAAATGCTTTAACCACTAGGCTACCCCACCGCTCCCTGGATTAAGGAGAGTGAAGCTTGCCCAGTAACCTGTGGATTGGGTGATCAGGCTGGGTAGCTTTGTTCATTGCTTTAATGAAATGCATGCAGCTTGGCTGTTGCTCATGATGTCAGTCACTGGTTTGTGTTATTAGTGAGTGAGAGAGTGAGTATGCAGAGCCCAGATAAGCTGCGTATTTGCGTATAATACGCTATAGAAAAGTTGAAATATGCAAGAAAAATAATTGCCAGCGTATGAAAACACACTAAATATTTACGTTACGCTAAGTCAAAATAAGAATGCCTATTTACCCAATACATCAAAATTATGTTGGTATCGTATCAATTCAAGTCAATCGAAACAAACTTTTCCATCTCCAAATATTCGCGATTAAAATATTCTTGAATGATTCTAAACGCAATTAAGATGCACAACGCAGATAGAATACCAGTCATGGTTTGTTAACCCTTCACTGATTGGGCAGTCTATAAATAGTGACCAATGTACATGTCCTGTGAACAAACCAAACATGGTCGAAAGCTTCCACATGCTCAAAGTAAAATATCTAGGTTTTCTTTACGCTACAAACAGAAAACAACTTCATTAGAGGACTGCTAGATGAATTAATATTATGCTGAGTTTCACAATCTGGATCAATTGCCGGTGATATCTTAAATAAACAAAATAATAACATTAGCTATTTGCGGCGTGGAAGTGAAACAACACAATGGGAACAAGGTTTTGAAAAAAACATTTGCTACGTCGAAAGAAAAAATATCCATGGTTAATTCTAGTCTTGTTTGTGTCAGTCACACCTCTTACACTTGTTATTTGAAATGAATTCCCAGATCTTAAAAATATGGTGGGTATCAAAAAGTACAGATACCAGTGTTTGCGTTGACGCAAAAACCTGCGTGTTTCACATAAATAAATCTACATTTCACTCACGATATTTTCTACCTGTGTGTTCTGCAGGCAAAGCATTTTGTGTTCTGGGGACAGGTAAACCGAAAAACATATTTTGCCCTAGGAAACAACAAAATAAAATAGAGTTTCTCTCAGCTAATCTGACTTGCGAATGATGACAACATGCTCTAAAATGGAAGGAAATAACGTCTTAATTTCAATTTTTTTAGAGGGGGACCCTGCACCCCCCCTAGAGACATCGCCGCTGTCTGGCTTGGGCATACACCTGCAGAGTGCATGCACACGCAAGATTCTTGGGGCTATGCGTTTTAGGATCGCAAAGCTTTTTTCCTACCGCGAACACTGGATACCCACTTGAAATTGGAAATACAGACTTAGTTTTAAAAGTATTGGGGTGGAAATAACCCATTGCCCGACGTCCCAGTCCAGTGTTCTTTTCTGTCAGGCAAGAAAATTTGTATATCACGCTGTACCGGTGTCCAGTTGACTTTCCAATGTTAATTATGTTATTTATTTTAAAAATCAACAAGAAAATCGGCCGGTATAGTGGACAAATTATCAGGGCAAGTGATTTTACATGTGCCACTGTACCGGAGTACAGTAGCAATTTTAGAGTTATTTCCACCCCTGATCATACCCACATGGCCAAAGGCTTATCTGGAGCTCTGAGTACGGTCTTACGCCGCTTTTAACAATTTTCCAGCAATACCACGGCAGGGGACACCAGAAATGGGCTTCACACGTTTGTCATATAAGTTCACACACCCAACATTATCAATACACTCAAGGTGAAGTTACCAAAAGCTTTTCATGTTTATGAGTTGCTGAATATTTTTGTGGGTTAGCATATTTCAAACATTGTAATAACTTGCAAAGGGAGACAAGGCTTGTTAGCATGGTTGGTAGTGTGGCTTCGTATGATCCCTGTTGATATTGCTACCATGATTGTCGTAAGAGGCAACTGACGGGGTCAGGTGGTCAGGCTCGCTGACTTGGTTGACACATGTCATCAGTTTAAATTGCGCAGCCCGATGCTCATGCTGTTGATCACTGGATTGTCTGGTCCAGACTCGATTATTTACAGACCGCTGCCATATAGCTGGAATATTGCTGAGTGCGGCGTATAACTAAACTCACTCACTCACTCCCAGTTGTGTAAAATGATGCTCATGCTGTTGATCACTGGAGTGTCTGGTCCAGACTCAATTATTTACAAACTGCTGCCATATAGCTGGAATATTGCTGAGTGCGGCGTATAACTAAACTCAATCTATCACTCCCAGTTGTGTAAAATGATGCTCATGCTGTTGATCACTGGATTGTCTGGTCCAGACTCAATTATTTACAAACTGCTGCCATATAGCTGGAATATTGCTGAGTGCGGCGTATAACTAAACTCACTCACTCACTCCCAATTGCGCAGATCGATGCTCATGCTTTTGATCACTGGAGTGTCTGGTCCAGACTCAATTATTTACAGACCGCTGCCATATAGCTGGAATATTGCCGAGTGCGGCGTATAACTAAACTCACTCACTCGCTCCCAGTTGTGTAGAACGATGCTCATGCTGTTGATCACTGGAGTGTCTGGTCCAGACTCAATTATTTACAAACTGCTGCCATATAAATGGAATATTGCTGAGTGCGGATTATAACTAAACTCACTCATTCACTCCCAATTGCGTGGAACGATGCTCATGCTGTTGATCACTGGATTGTCTGGTCCAGACTCAATCATTTACAAACTGCTGCCATATAGCAAAAATACTGCTGAGTGCGGCGTTAAACAACAACCAACCAATTACTGTTGTCACATAGCTTTATACAGCCAACTGAGAACCATGCCTACTGCTGTTTTGAATGTATAGGATAATGATCTTCCTCTCTTTTTCAGTTGCCAGATTTCTTGAAATCAAAGCAGGACTACAGGATTTATCACAAAGACATAATATTCGAGAACAATTACTTTGGGAAAAATGTTTCAACTCGGTAAGTGGTGTCACTGTCAGTTACTCATTTTGATGATATTTGGTGTAACAATCAACGTGGAAAAACTGTTTCTTTCTAGTAATCATAGTAACCAGTGTTCACGAAGGGTGTTTCAAAGTAACTGGACATTTGGTCCTGTAAGTTTCAGATGTCTGTCTGACCCATTAAAAATTCACAGGACCCATAGAATAAAATTAGACACTCATTACAGATTTAACATTTCTTATAATTGGCATTGAAATTATTAACAAACATATGATATATCAGCAGCAAACAAGTGTCACATGTCACATATAACAACTTCTATCAAAGTCATTGTGAAATATACAGTCAGACACTGGGGCCGGTGGGTTGTAGACTTCTATCAGACCGTTGGCGAATCTGCCGGATTTGTCAGAGGGTCAGGCTCTATTCGTGAACACTGAGTAACTGAATTTTTTATTTTTTTTATGATATTGTTTTGTAACATCGGTAACCATGGTAGCTTGAGCTAATCACGCAGTCAGCAATGGTCTAATGCAGTTTCTAGGAAATCTTTTCAAAACTTACATAAAACCAGATGCCTTTATTTTTTGTCTTTTGCAAGGGCTGATAAGGAGGAGGACAGCTGAATTTTTGTGTGTCCTTAAATATGTTTACACCTTAATTAAAGGACTCAGTGAGAAAACAAGTGTCTTACTCTGTTCTGTGTTAATGTGAATGTGAATGGCGGCATTGTTTAGCCTTGTCGTTGCTGAGGTCGTTCATCAGGTTGAAGGTCCGAGTTTGATTCCATCATGATAATTCTGGCATAGTACACAAATTTGGGATAAACCCATGCTCACACTTTTTACATGAAGTGTTTATTCAAGAATGACATGTCATTGTGTGGAATGAACGGTTTCTTGTGTACATTTCTTTAGGGGAATAACGGCGTACGTAACCCAGGTGACGAAGATCCGGATCATGACCCACTTCATGTATGCACATGCTCAGTTCAATGTGCTGAAGATTACTCGTCACCCAGAGGACGGGACAGTCCGCATCCGATGGCGGATCAGCGGTCTTCCACAGCTCAAGACTCTCCTCATCTGGAAGTTCATGCCGTGGAACTATCGGAAAAACCGAGATGCTAACTCTGAGTAGGTGGAGCAGTGACGGCAAACGCTTTCACTGATCAAATTTAGGGCTATTAAAATTTCGTTATATACCTGTCATTTTCGAAACAGTATGTTTATCTTATTCTACCATAACCACGTTATTAAGATTTTTAAAAAAATACATGCTCAGTATTGTAAAGTCAGAGGTATATAATGTGATTTTATACCTCTGAATAACTTTAATTAACCAATCACAATCCAGTATTTACTGAAGTCATAGTAGAATTGTTGTTTATAAATGACCCCGTGGGAACTCGTCTGATTAAACGTTTTCTGTGTCCAGTTAATGTTTTAAGGAACTGGCAGAATATTTTAAGTGTCTGGCCACCGATAGAGATAATAGAGACTGATAATTGTTAACTGAATATCGATTGTTTATCCATGAATATTGTAATTTAGAGCAAAATGCAAAAGAACTTGAGAAAGAAAATAATATATTTCATGCCACTGGTGAGTGGTGAAATGCATCAATTACTAACATGATTTAGAAGCAACCCATGAATGAAAACCCAACCTTGTGTACTGTGTTAATAAATTAATACTTTATTCTTTCTTTGTTTATGTTTGATGCTATTGATGACACTATTTTCATATTGCTAATCATTAAATATTTTCTTATCAACGACATTTCTGATTATCAATCTTTCGAGCCAGCTCTGCTACTGCATCAGGTTGGTTTGGGACCATAACCACTGTATGAAATAAGCCCCAAACCCAGGCCGACATCAGGGCTGGTAACTGCAAAATCTTACCAGCTCAAAATGAATTTAACCTGACTAGACACCAAGATTTCGTGAATTTACTCAGATGTATGCAGGGATGGCAATTTTCCGCTGATCCGCAGATTTTATTTTAAATTGTTCAATTGTGAATCATCTAAATCCATTGAGAAACCCCATTTGATGACACAATATTCAGTTTTCCGCTGAAAATAGATTTTCCTGTTGCCATCCCTGTGTATGGAACATCTACAATTTTTACCAGACCATCGGGCTGGCTAGCTGTAAATTTAGACCATCCGTCAGAAATCTAGCCCATCTTGGGCGGTCAGATGGGCCTTATTTCATACACTGCCATAACCTACTCAGTCTTCATTCAGAACTGGGGTTCGCCTTAGGCTACATTCCATGTATCTGTCGTCAGATCTTTACATCAATTGAATATAGGATTTTTTAAAATGGGACTGTTGAGATTAGGAGTGAACTAATCTTTATCCTAGAATTAAAGTATTTAATAGCTGTTTGTTGGAAGATGTAAGTACAACTCTGTCATGTCCATAGACTGTTGCATCAGGCAAATTTGTCTCAAGAGCCTACGTGTCGTTCATGTAGAACTAGCTTTGAAAATATGCACATGGTTGACCTGCTTCAACATTCTATGTAGCTGTTGTCAGATCTTCATTCAGAAGCATTGTTTGGGAGTAAGACATGTTATATCAATGAGATCATTGTAATTAATAGTGGTGGTCCGATTAATTGAAATAATCAAAGATTGGTCGGAATGACCAGACGACCAAGCAATTGATCATGTTTTCTCATAATCGAACACAAACAATTTTGGAACCACTTGTTTGCTTTAACAATATTTTTCACAAGGTTTGTTTTGTCTGTTACATTTCATAAGCACTGCAAACTCATTCCTTGTCATGATTGAGTTTATCTTAAAGATTCCAGCAAATGTATGTTCCTAATATACTAGTCATCCTTTTAGATGTGAAATTTGCAAAAGCCTAAAAGAACTACATGTTTTTTCTATATTTTTTGTGCATTAACAAACATGACCAGGAGAATGTGACAAGTGACGCTAACCAATTATTTTCAATAATTGATCAGTTGTAATGAACCAGTCATCAATAGTGAGATTTGAACCAATTTCCCACACTAGTGGAACACCCGTATGTAGTAGCTTCATGATTTCACTTGTTTTTAACAGTATTTCGTTTTGTTGATGATATTCACAAGTGTTGTTTCCATGGTTACAGGTGGCACGATGGATTTTCCATATTTACTGTTGGTTCTGACGGCTTCGTACATAAACACCGAGTTGACAGGGTGAGTTGATTGAAAAGCTGAAATTAATCCTAGTATCCATAGCAATGTTGGCTGTGATATAGAGAGAAGAATGGCTAAATGTGTGTCATATGTTCTACTCAAACAACATGACAGAATAACCATGGTAGTATTAAAGATTTGGTCAAGTTCAAGTCAGTCGTTTTGTTCATGACATAAACCTGTATTTTGATTTATGATTGAAGAAACATTTTCAGTTAAGAAACTTAAATCATAGTCCTCTGGGACAACAAATTAGAGACAGCCTTTTTCTGCTCTCACTACATGTGTTTTCTTATTGTTTTTTTGCTATAGTATAGTACCATTGTAAAGTTTTAAATACTCTTTATATTTAAATACTCCTTCAGACTGATCAATATCAATTTGGGGCGGTGGGGTAGCCTCGTGGTTAAAGATTTCGCTCGTCATGCCGAAGACCCGGGTTCGATTCCCCACATGGGTACAATGTGTGAAGCCCATTTCTGGTGTCCCCCGCCGTGATATTGCTTGAATATTGTTACAAGGGACGTAAAATACAACTCACTCACTCACTCAACATCAATTGTTTCCATCTGTATATTTGGCAAGAAGTTAAACATGTAAAAAACGTATGCTTTTCTAAAAGAAAGAAAGAACTACAATTTTTTAACTGTATTGTTCTCGGCCATGTAATGAAGAGGGAATAGTAGCTGCACCATGTCACTGAAAAAAATTACGTTAACGTTGTCAGTGAAGCGTATATCAAGAGAGATACCCTTAATTGTAGCCAAATATTGATGTCACAAATGGAAGCAGAGTCCATTGCAGGATTGTATTCAAACAACTGACAACAGAAGTAAAACATGGAATGATATAACTTTACTAGGATATTTACTATTTTAATGTGGTTCAAGCTTTTTCAGTCAGTCAAAACAGGAATTCAATGTGGCTAGGGTATCTTCCCATAAGACAGACCTCCCACAAGACAGACCGCTTAAAACAAAACATTTTATGGTTGGTTGCATAAGGCTTAAATAAGCTGTACCCTTGATAATAATGGTATGTGCCCAGATAAAAAACACAACATTAGGCATTAACTATAGTTTTATCAATTCATGTAATCAATTATGATTTTTAAATTAAGACATATTGCATCAACATATATGTACATATATATTTGCCAGATCACATTTATTTGTGAATATTATCAAAACATAATCATTTATATACATGTACCTATCAAACATATGATACCAAGCACCATATTATTTAACAACACATGTTTGTCAGTGCACAGATAAGATTTATTAGAAAGTCACTTGAACATCATTATTTTTTCCTTTCACCTTGTTCTTGGCATACAGGAAGCCATCTAGAAGGGTGATCGGAAAAAAGTCAGTGAAAAATAACTATTAGAAAACATCCTGTTCTCCAGTTATATACTTTGTTTTATACTGAATTTTATAAATACTATTTCACTTTCATCTTCAAACAATCTTAAGTACTAAATCATCCTGTTCTCCAGTTATTTGAAAAAACTAATTCAACAACTGTTATAAAAACGTCGTATTGTCCAGATATTTATACTTTTATGATCTTGAGTGTTTTCTTTATGAACATGATGTAACTGGCCTCGAACATGTAAATAAGCTTATTGAGGTGAGCTTATGCATAGCGTGAAGTTAGATGTTTGGATGAACTTAATTTTTTATTAGTTCTGTAAACATCCTACTATTGAAAAAATTGTTTATCTAATGAAAAGTGATTAATCACCATTTAACTCTAAAATTGCCAAATTTATCTAAACTGGACTTTGTTCAATGTTATAATATTTATCAATATGCTGTATGTTCTCTGTGTCACTATATGTGATTTCTTGAGAATAACATTTCGGTTCTATTCTGTTCTGTTCAGTAAAAGGATTAGTAATATGTTTTGAGAAGGGCACAGGAGATAGGAGTGTTGTTACTATACGTACCCTGGAGTGACTCTGGGTCAGCTCATTAATTAAATAGGGGTGGGCAGCATGGCTCAGCTAATTAGTGTACTCATTGAGTCTGTCTTATGGGAGGTCTGTCTTTTGGGAGTGAACCGTGGCTAGCCCCTCATTATAAATAAATTAAACATTTCAACCATATTTGAAATTAATTCTTATTTTTTCCTTTACTCAGTCATGTATTTTTCAAATTTGGAAGGTGCGTAGTTTTCAACACATCAATTTTTGTGATATTGAATTTTTTTGCCTTCGTTTGTCCCTGTGAGCTACAGTTTAAACTGTTGTCTCCATATCCAGGTGAGCTACAGTTCAAACTGTTGTCTCCATACCAAGACCATTTGTGGTTGCCCCCGCCGTGATATGGCTGGAATGTTGCTGAAAGTGGCATAAAACCAAGCTCACTCAAAAACTGTGGACTCCATATCCAGGTGTTGTTTTTTCCCCCAGGTTATGACAGACGAGGAGCTGCAGGTAGCCAAGCCAGCCAGCCTGGCGGCCAGACTGTCCAGTATGCTGGGACTAGACCCCAAACCAAGCCTCAATGACTTCAGCTCACTTTTCATGAAGAGGACATTGTTTGCACCCAAATAGTTTGCCTGTATACATAACCATAGAATAAAGTGTGTACTGCTTGGGAATAACCATTAAATTATATGATGTGGAATTCATAGTTAGTAGACCGTGTGATGATGGGTCAGAAACGAGCACATGTATGTAAGTCTTGTTATGAATATCGCTACAGGATAAGAATTGTTGTCAGGAAACAAGCACATGTATGTAAGTCTTGTTATGAATATCACTACAAGATAAGAATTGTTGTCAGGAAACAAGCACATGTATGTAAGTCTTGTTATGAAT
The DNA here is from genome assembly GCF_003918875.1 of Haliotis rubra. Classification (NCBI taxonomy): domain Eukaryota; kingdom Metazoa; phylum Mollusca; class Gastropoda; order Lepetellida; family Haliotidae; genus Haliotis; species Haliotis rubra. The sequence continues at coordinate 66,705 of NW_025767743.1, read as the reverse complement.
ATCGCTACAAGATAAGAATAGTTGTCAGGAAACAAGCACATGTATGTAAGTCTTGTTATGAATATCGCTACAAGATAAGAATTGTTGTCAGGACACAAGCACATGTATGTAAGTCTTGTTATGAATATCGCTACAAGATAAGAATAGTTGTCAGGAAACAAGCACATGTATGTAAGTCTTGTTATGAATATCGCTACAAGATAAAAATAGTTGTCCGGAAACAAGCATATGTATGTAAGTTTCTTTATGAATATCGCTACAAGATAAGAATTGTTGTCAGGAAACAAGCACATGTATGTAAGTCTCGTTATGAATAATAATACAAGATCAAAATTGTTGTCAGGAAACAAGCACATGTATGTAAGTCTTGTTATGAATATCACTAACAGGAAACAAGTAAGTCTTGTTATGTATGTAAGTAGAATATCAGTTAAGAATTGTTGTCAGGAAACAAGCACATGTATGTAAGTTTCTTTTATGAATATCGCTACAAGATAAGAATTGTTGTCAGGAAACAAGCACATGTATGTAAGTCTCGTTATGAATATCGCTACAAGATAAAATTGTTGTCAGGAAACAAGCACATGTATGTAAGTCTTGTTATGAATATCGCTACAAGATAAAAATAGTTGTCAGGAAACAAGCACATGTATGTAAGTTTCTTTATGAATATCGCTACAAGATAAGAATTGTTGTCAGGAAACAAGCACATGTATGTAAGTCTCGTTATGAATAATAATACAAGATCAAAATTGTTGTCAGGAAACAAGCACATGTATGTAAGTCTTGTTATGAATATCGCTACAAGATAAGAATTGTTGTCAGGACACAAGCACATATATGTAAGTCTTGTTTTGAATATCGCTACAAGATAAGAATAGTTGTCAGGAAACAAGCACATGTATGTAAGTCTTGTTGTGAATATCGCTACAAGATAAGAATTGTTGTCAGGAAACAAGCACATGTATGTAAGTTTCGTTATGAAGATTAATACAAGATAAGAATTGTCAGGAAACAAGCACATATATGTAGAGTTTGGTATGAATGTCACTACAGGATAAGAATTGTCAGGAAATAAGCACATGTATGTAAGTTTCGTTATGAATATTAATACAAGATAAGAATTGTTGTCAGGAAACAAGCACATGTATGTAAGTTTCGTTATGAAAATTAATACAAGATAAGAATTGTTGTCCGGAAACAAGCACATGTATGTAAAGTTTGGTATGAATGTCACTACAGGATAAGAATTGTTGTCAGGCAACAAGCACATGTATGTAAATCTTGTAATGAATATTAATACAAGATAAGAATTGTTGTCAGGAAACAAGCACATGTATGTAAATCTTGTAATGAATATTAATACAAGATAAGAATTGTTGTCAGGAAACAAGCACATGTATGTAAATCTTGTAGTGAATGTTAATACAAGATAAGAATTGTTGTCAGGAAACAAGCACATGTATCCAAGATTGTATCATAAATTGATGGAGCTCTAACCGGCAAGACATGAATAATATATACACATTTTACTCATGTTTTTGACTAATTGCAAGGTGGAAACTTGGACATGCTTGAAATGTTTGGCTTAAGAAACAACACTTTAGTTATACAATGAATGAATACAAACTGTAATAACTACAAACTTCCATTCTTGTTTGCAGGATCAGAGAGGGTACTGACTAGTTTTGGATATTGTCAGTTAGAAAAAAGTTTAATTGCTTAGATTTCCAACTACTTTTATTCATCATAGTGAGTGAGTGAGTTTAGTTTTAGCTGCACTCAGCAATATTCCAGCTATATGGCGGCATACATCACAATGATAGATTCAAGAGGTGCCCCAACCAGTCACACAGAACTAATTTGAAGGTCTGCATGTCAACTACATTTATTGTGAAAGCTGCTGATTCTAAGAGTTATTCCCATGGACTCAGGGCTGTGGCTCTTCCAACAGGTATAACTGTTGAATGTACCAGGTAGAAGAAATGGTGTTTTAGAATGGAGATAACTCTAAGAGACCCGCAAGTAAGCCCTAATGATCAAATTTCCTCCATGCTTTAATTAATCAACTGGTCCTGTCTCAAGATGAGTAAAAGATACGATCCACTTCTTTTTATTGCTATGTAACAAGTTAATTTGACCAAAATGTAATGGTTCATTATCAGTATGCATCTGTCCAGTCAAGACCTGAATAAACTGACCGTTCATTGAAATTTCTGTGAAGCAGTAGATGCCTCTGTCAGGTAAAACTGCTGACGGACACAAGAAATGTTTAAACCCAGTGACAACATCATCTCAAAGGAAGAGCATTATTAGAGGCTCCACCTTAATGGACAGCTCGGGTCGCCGACCTTAAAAAGATAGCATACGGCCCGAACATTAAACAGCTTCCTACCTATATATTAAAAGGAGAACAGGAGGTACAGGTTCCCTGTTTAAATTCTATTCTCATAACTATCTGTAGTTTGACTCGAGTCAGAGACTGTTATTCTTACTATACAATATTTCAGTCATTACTTCAACTTCTGGACCTAGGCAGGGCGTATGTCCCTAGCAGACCAGCAACTTGACCGCTTGACCTGCTCCTGATGTTACAGTCATCACCATGTATGGGCAGTGTGCGAAATAGTTTTCAAATTTTGCTAGCAAAACAGGCTAGCAATGCCTGAAAGTTGCTAGCCGACAAAGTTATTCACTGGCCCGAAATTTGAATGTAGACACGGGTTTCATCATTAAGCTGCTACTATGATTAACATTTTTATCAGGCCAAAATACTGCATGATTTAAAAGTGTATTATAACTTAACAAGTCGGAGAGACTGATCTACATGTATTTACAAAATGACCCCATGAAAATTCATTAGCCATTCGGGCCAGTGACTGTGGAGATTTACTGGCCCGACTGTATTTTTACTAGCCACTGGCTAGCGGGCCGGTGGCTATTTCCCAACCTGACCGGAGGTGAGGTGAGGTGAAATTGGGTTTAACTCCGTGTTCGAGAATATTTCGCTCATATGACGACGTGCATGCGTGTGTATGTGTATGTGCGGCTGCTTGTACTAGCCCAGACTTAAGCAGGTTTTATAGTGCTAGCCCACTGAGATACCATGCCGCAGTGAAGCATGAATACCCCACTCAGACACATTATACCGACTCCGAGCCGACCAGTCCTTGTTGTACCCATTAATGCCGAGCGCCAGACAGGGAACAACAAGTACCATATTTTAACGTATTTTGGTATGACGCGGTCGAGGAGCGAACCCGCGACCTTCCGCTCTCCGGGCGGACGCTCTAACCACTACACCACGGAGGCGGTTACCTGACCGGAGAAGGATGTATGTCTCTGTTCTGTTATGAGCCGAATGTTTTCTTTTTATTTCATTTTGTTATTGGTTCCTTAGAGTATTTTACATAGGCCACCAGGAATATACACTGTACCATCAAAACCAATGAACCAGTTACCAGTTCGGTATCAAATATGAAGTCGTCTCTGTTGGTTTTTCGGTTTCTTTTGCTGAAAATGTCCCTGAGTGTCAATGTTTTAGAGGTGTGAGACTGACACTGAGTGGGATTGAGTGGCGACATATGGACGTGTTGATACCTAATTATGGATGTGTACTCCAGCGTACCCTGCTTACAGTGATCGTGTTCAGGTAGCAGAAAGTTGGGACAATCACACAAGTAACAGTGTCGACCTACAGCAGTCCAGAATAGAATTGACTCTCTCTGGAAAAAGCTGTCGAGAATATGATTGACTAAAGCAATCTGAAATATAATTGACGAAAAGCAGTCTTGAATATGATTGACTGAAAGCAGTCTGAAATATGTTTGACCAAGAGCTGTCTAGAATATGATTGACTGAAAACAATCTGAAATATAATTGACGAAAAGCAGTCTTAAATATGATTGACAAAACGCAGTCTGAAATATTATTGATTGAATGCAGCCTAGAATAAGATTGACTAAAGCAGTCTACAATATTATTAACTCTCCTGGGTTTTTTTCAGCCTGGGAAAGATAATATTTCTTTTTTTCAAAAAGTCACTCCAAAGCAAATTTCCAGCCAGCCTAACTTGATGAACTGTTGGAATATATCCAAGTTGATAGATGTAGGTAATCTTTCAGGCCATGTGACTTGTTAAGTTGTGTATAGAGGATTGTTGCGTGACCTTGACCTGTGATGGCTGCTACAGTGCTACTATAGGACACTTGTAATAAAGTTTGTTGATCCATATTGTTGTTCTCTGTTGTTCTCAGTGTGTCTTGAGTGCATGGGAGAAGTGGTGATCATGAGACCAATCAGAGGAAAGATGACTGTCCTCGCGTCTATAGGGGGTAGCGGCGGGGTAGACTAGTGTTTAAAGCGTTCGCTCGTCACGCCGAAGACCCGGCTTCGATTCCCAACATGGGTACAATGTGTGGGGCCCATTTCTGGTGTCCTCTGCCGTTATATTGCGGGAATATTGCTAAAAAGCGGCGTAAAACTAAGCTCACTCACTCACTCACTCACTCGCATCTAGAGAGTGTGAGACGGTACTCAACCCATCATATCGGTTACTCTTAATCAATATCAACCAATGGTTTGATCATGAGACATAATTTTTTTATGTGATTCACGTAGCCACAAAATTCTGAACACGGGTCGGTCGGTCGGTGGAAAAAAATCTCAATTAAGACAAAATTATCTGAATAATCATTTATTGTAATTCTTATTACAATTTCTTTCGTTCTTTGGACTTGTTGCAGTGACTGATTAAAAGATAAACATTTTATATGACGAGGCGGTGCGTTTTAGGTTCGAGTCTGCAATGTTGGAAAGAAAAAATTAAAGTTTTTTGAAGGGTCGGCAATAAAATTAAAAAGGGTCGGTCCGGCGATGAGAAACACAAAATATAATAATGCTGCCACAGACTTGATTATTTTTAAACCTGCAGTAAGGTGGTAATATTGCCGACCATGGCGCTCAGCAATAATCAGTCAACCAGTTCTGAACAAGGATGGTCTTTGGGCCGAGGTGCAGCTATTAGTGGTGCTGATAGCAATACAAGGCAGACTGATCCGGGTTGGGAGTAGCCCCGTGTTCAGCATTAATCAACTTATATAGTTCTATAGTTCTTATCACGTCTTTGTCTTTAGTTTTCATTACTTAATCAAATTCACTTTTACAAACAATAATTATAGGTTCTATCTTACATTACATTTGTAAACTTAAAATCTAGCTACAGTGAAGACAAAACTAAGGCTTATGTCCTCAGCACTATTACTTACATCTAAGCAGTACCATTTCTCTAACACTGTGGCGTTAATGAACTTCATATGCATTCTATTGATATTAAACGGAAAGCTAGTACTTTACGGCAGTCGAGTGAGTGAGTTTAGTTTTACGCCGCTTTTAGCAATATTCCAGCAATATCCGGCAGGGGACACCAGAAATTGGCTTCACACGGTGTACCCATGCGGGGAATCGAACCCGAGTCAACGGCGTGACGAGCGAACGCTTTAACCACTAGACTGGGGCAGTAGAACATGTAATGGTTCAATGTGTCTACTGTTTTACTTTTACCACAATTTGTACAATCTTCAATACTGATTTTAAACCAATATTCATGACAAGGGAATGTGTTATGAATTCTCTTAAAATGTAGTTGTTCACACTTACTGTCTCATGGCAACTTCGTAACTATTAGCCATCTGAATGGGAGAGGCTTTAAAACAACAAATTTAACTAGAATCTCGATTTACTAAGAGTTGCATTGAGAGGAAAGCAAATTATCTCTGGAAAGTCTTCGAATACAGGGAGTCGTGATGCATATTTTACATATTTTACCCAATAAATCCTTTCATTTTGCAGCCAGTTTTTTTAACTACATTGTAATGAATGGCTAACAAGTAAAATCATGATTAACTTAATGTAAGTAAATGAAGAGGAAAATACTAGGATACCAAGAAAATACATGATCTGCTGGTCGTTTGAACCCAGGAGTATGTCCTTACTTCTTCAACATGTCAAGGAACCGTTCGTGTTCCAATTTGCTGAGATCGTCAAAGGCTGATAAAAATGTCAAAACGACCAAGCCTTGAATTCAATTGCAGTTTTCCATAATCTAAGACAATGTTTCGCCCCCTCTCAAGTCGTGAGTCTCATTTCCCGAGGTTTGTTAAGTATATACCGGTTAACACATCAAAACAGAGGCGGAGCCAGCGGCTTTTTAAAAAAATAATAATGTGCTTCAGTAGATGTTTGTGAACCTTTGTTCCATATGATCTACTTTTAATGAATTTTACATTAAAAAAGCGAAACAAGACAGAAAGTGATTATTTTCGATGGTCGGGTCGGATCGATCCCTCCTGATTTTACTGATACACTAACACTGTTAGTTGGTATAAGTTATGACATCTAGAGAAGACCGCCATCCCCCAAGTTGATAATCAGTTTCTACACCTTGGTGACGAAGTACAGAACAACCTAAGCGCTCCGGCTGCTTTAGTCCATGTTAAGGTCCATACATAAACGTACGACTATCTCAACGCTAACTGAGCTTCGAAAATCTATGCCCAGGGTCCCGATCCACGAAGCCTACGTAGCGCTACGACATTCGTAAGCCTATGATAAACTACGACATTCGTAAGCCTATGATAAACTATAGAGTTACGACAAGCCGTAACGTAAGCCTATGATAAACTATAGAGTTACGACAAGCCGTAACGTAAGCCTATGATAAACTATAGAGTTACGACAAGCCGTAACGTAAGCCTATGATAAACTATAGAGTTACGACAAGCCGTAACGTAAGCCTATGATAAACTATAGAGTTACGACAAGCCGTAACGTTACGAACATTTTGTGTATCGGGACCCAGGAGTTGAAACCACCTCAGCGCAGGGATTGCTTTGGACAACGGTATCCTGACCTCTGGTCATCGACGAGGATCAAACTAGACCTCACAGACCACTAGCTTAGCCGTTGTGGAATGCATACGTCAAAGTGTCAATCCTGATCCTGTCCAGATCTTGATATAACAGACATCTTCGGGACATTTGGGCCGTCAAATATTACAATGAAACCCATCTATGCAAAATTTACGTAAACTTTCTCCTGCTTTTCATCCAGAATAACCCATGATGATCCGGGTTAGAATTGGTCTTAAGCAACCGATGCTTCTCGTAAGAGGCGAGATAACGGGATCGGGTGGATTATCTATTAACAGACAACCGCCATATGGCTGGAATATTGCTGAGTGCGGCGTTGACCAACCAACCAACCAACCTACCAACCAACCTACCAACCAACCAACGAACAAACCAGCTAACAAACAAACTCGGGGTCCAGCATACCACCTAATTTGCCTTTGAATCTAACTAAAATGTTCCCGAGTCAGTGTCTCAGCTGGTATAAGCAGTGTATGAATTAAGCCAAAACTCCAGCCAGGGCTGGTAATTTCAAAACGTATCGGGCGGTCGGACGTGCCTTAGTTCACACACTGGTATATGTAAGTAAGATTTTGATTTCAAGTAGAATCCATGACCATGTGTGTTCATAAGAATGCTAAATATTTTATTGATTTGCCATTCTTTACATGGAAATCTTCACATGAAGAATGTATTTTAGCACTGGCATCTAGGTGCCAGTATTAACATTTCATGGCATCCAGGGCACTACTCCGCAGGATTGGGAACATTCCCTCCACGACGTGGCATCAAGATGGACATTGCGCCCCCAGTACTGGTATCAGGTTTTAAAGGGCGCAGTTCCTGTGGTACATCACGTAGCCGTATGCTGCAGTGTCGCGGTCGGTGGCGGCGACGTCGAACCACGTTGTGGTGGTGAGGGTGCAGAAGCCGTCGGTGGGGTAGCGCTCCACGGTGAGACACAGATAGTCAGTCTGGGACGTACACAAACTCAAACAGTCCTCCTCGCTGTAGCCCCAGTCGCGGAAGTTGTTGTTCTGCAGACCACGTTCGATGTAGCTGGTGAAGTCGGTGCCGTAGCTAGAACAATCTGGAATGAGTGAGTAAGATGGGTTTATCCCTGTTCAGACTTTTCACTCATTGCGGGTTGTCAACTTGATGTTGGATGAAAACCTGATGCAGTGATGCACTTCTACAGAAAATATTTCCCGAAAGTGTTTCAGTATTGCAAAATTATGCATTTCATGTAATTCTTTTATCAATTATTGGAACGTAATACATTTGTCGTATCACTAATAATGTATACATTTACGATATGCACACGTGTGCGGTTAATGATTAGGTTCCTCATATGATAACAGGTTTTGTTTAATAACTCCAAGTTTAAGACACTAAAGTTCGCGTGGGGTTACCAGACGTTTGCAGATTTTTTATACCTTGGCAAAACCCACGAACATAGCTATGAAACTCACAAACCATTATCATTGCAAATCTGGGATTCGAACACACGATCATGGGTTCTGATATGGCAGATGCAACTTTAGACAGCCTTGCCATCCGTACCCTCCAATCAGGAGGAAGAAAAGCAATCCCATGGACCAATCAAAACAGTAAGAGAGTAAGGGACGCGTAAGGAAAGGGGGGTAACTCTGCACCCAGATTAACAGTTTGGTGCTGAGTTCAGTTTTATTTCAATTACTACAATTATGTGGATAGTTACCACAAATTACGTTTCTGTGGTTGAGAGAAAGAAATACAATATAGTAGTTATTCAAACGTTATTTTCCTCGCAAATACAATTGTTATCCTTCACACATATATTCTCCAAGTCCATTGTTGTCTGTATCACTTGCTTGATACCGCTGTCAGCATCTACACTGAAAGGTCGCATCTATTGCAGCAAAGAAGTTGTCTATGCATAAAAGTCGTTCCTGTTCATGCTCTCATCGTTTCCAAATATAAATTAAAAAGCTTGATACCTCATGAAATGCTTAATCATAGAGTACAGTGAGACCCCGGGTACCCAGACCCCAAATATCCGGAAACCTCGCCTTCCGGTCAATTTTCATAAAAAACCAATCTCTTATGTTATAAAAGTGACTGTCTATAACGGATATGCGCTTTCCGTTCCCGGTCGGTAAATTTTTCAAACCAACCGGCTAAATCAACACAAAATTGACTCACTTATCCGCACAGAGTCCACTTTATATTCAACACCTAAGACTGGAAGACAGAAGTCCAGATATCCGGATATTCAGTTATCCGGACGATTTACGCAAAAACTAATGTGTGGAAATTTCCTAATCTTTTCTAAGTTTTCTAGGGTTGGAAGCATGAATGTTTCCTCAGGTGCACACACATTTGTAAATTTGCATATGGTTTCATGCCTTAGAAGCTAAAGCATCATGCTGGATGTCAAGGGTATGTATTTGGACAGTTTTCACATGTGCATATTACTATTTAGTACTAAAACAAGACGATCTAAGAATTTTCTATACATAATTGCTGCATTCATGACCAGTTAATAACAAAATATCTGTTGAACTATTTGTGTTAGCAACTTGTTAAAAGCTACATTAGTTATAGGTACTTCCCAGCAGGCCGGCGACGTATTTGCTACGTCGCTGTCAGGTCACATTGAGGTCGCCATGTCGCAGTCGCAGTGCGACGTTGTATGGACGTGGCAGACCAATCGCTTTCTGGTTCGGTTTTCCATTCACATGGCCACGTCGCTGCAACGTAGCTGTACTACATCCAAAGGTCAACGACAAGTGATGCTTTGTTTTGAAACGTTATGAAAACGTTCCGAGTAACGTTATTAAAAGGTTATCAAAAAAGAAAATTAAAACTTCTACACACCAACCTTTTAGAAACGTTATTGAAACACTGGTGGAGGTTTTCCTAAAGTTTGATTGAAGCCTTATCACAATGTTCTACAATCATTATTGAAACATTTTGATGTAAATTTTCCCTGATAAGGATGTTTCTGTTCACTGCAGGAATGTATATTAATTTGAAAAATAATTGTTATGCAAATACGCCTGAACATAAATATTTATGAGAAATTATAAGTTCTAGAATGGTGGAATAGTATGTCATGTGTTTCATTACAATGACTGATTTTGTACAATACTATTTACTATAAATGCAACATTTTATTGCAAATATAATCTCCCATTTACTGCTGTGCGTTTAAGTTCAGCCTTCCCTGTGTGGACAACTTGCTATCTCTTGTTTTGGTGTCAGCAGTCTCAGGAATGTTCCCAGATACTTTATCAGGTCAGAGCAGGAATTCCTGCATTCAAATCGGACTCTGTGCATAGCAGGCGGGAAGTTCCGCCACACTGCTGGATATAGAAGACTGTTCATTTTACTCTTGTGACAAGACTACAGTTTTCTAAGAGGAGGTATGTGTATTCACATTATTGTTCTAAAAACGTCAAATTTCACAGTTAACCTGATAAATCATCACTTAAGAATTTCAGTCAAATTCTGTATCGTGCCTTGTGAACGTTCATTCTTAGTTTGCAACAGTACGAATTCCTATGACTATTGACTTAACTATAATTTTACCATTTATTAAATGACCAAAATGTAGGCATGTTTTCAAATATAGGAATATTCCCTGTTTCCTCTGCCCTATATCCAATCTGTCGACACAGATCTGGTCACAGAGGCACTCTTGCTTATCAGCGATGTACAGGAACTCAGGGGATAATATTACATTCAAGTCGGTGACTCCAGTTACAGATGTATTTTATAACGTAAACAATATGTCCCTTTCACAGCACCCAGACCATGATTCCTCACAACAAATGTCAGCCCCCTCACAAGTAAATATCGTATACAACTTTTAAACAAGAAATGACGATGTGTCATAAAGCCATTAAAAGGCAACTAACCATTTCTAATTTTTGGGTCAACTGTAAGAAATACACAATTTTCAGTCTTGTAAATAGTATATATTGTTAGTAAAAAAATTCTCTTTAAATGACGCCCGCATCTTTGGAAAGTATCATACAATTTAACCAGATGAAATCAGTTGCACAATTTGACAAATTAATTTTATTTGGTTGGTAATAAATTCCTGTTGTATTTCATTAATGGTATAGGTTGCTTGATCTGTATTTAATTTTTATGTTTACGAAAATACTGGTGGCATGTACTCCCCTACCAGAACTCTCAGATCTCAAGACCAATGTCTTCTCTCCGTTCCCAAAGTTCTCCTTTCTTCTTTTGGCAAGAAGTCTTTCCAGTACGCTGGTCCTACTCTGTGGAATTCTCTCCCTCTCCACATAAAGCAGTCATGCACATTGGAAACTTTCAAAATTAAGATGAAGACTTTCTTTTTTTCCAAAGCCTATCCCTAAAATCAATCTTTCTGTCATCAATTTCAATGTATATTTATTTTGCTATTTTATCCTCTGTATGCATTGTATGTATGCTTTTATGTAGCGCCTTGAACATGTATCAGTGGGTGGAAAATGGCGCGCTAAAAATATCCATTATTATTATTATGTACTCCTGGCATAAAATTTGTTAATGTATGTTGCCAAGTGACAGCATATAAATCTTAAAATTATTTTGCAGCTTCAAGCACAGAAACGGGTTGGCGGCAGAGACATGCATCAGACCAACTGTTGAGTTTTAACCCTTGGCCATGGGTCAGTACAATGTAAAAGGAATTGGAAACAAGAGAAGCTTTTCTACAACAAGACTGTAGAAACTGATCAGAGGTGAAACGTTTTCCTTCTAAAGTAATACACAACACTACTGTTATTAATATGATAGCACTTGGGACCACATAAACATGTCCAAGTGAAACAACTGGTTTAGTCAAAGGTCAGATTATTATTTTTGACCACAGGACATCACAATCATTTCTGCATTTGTTCTAAGCCCACTCAGATTTATCAAGTAAACCTGTTGCTGCTTCTTTATGGACCATGTTTTTTGTTACTCGGTATGATTGAGATTCAGATGATGTTTTAATATGCTGCTTTGGTTATCTGATGCTAGTGTCTAACGTTTGGGTAGTAAAATAATCATAAAAATGTAAATACTCATTTTTATACAAACATTACAATTGCTTTAAAGCCATTTGTTGACAGCAAACATTCTGTTTCAGAGATGCTGCTTTGGCCAACTGTCCAACATCTACTGAAACAGATATAGCAAGCTTCATAGGTTAATATTTGAAACAAACATGCTCCAAGAAAGCTCTTGAGGGAGCATGAGAGAGCGGAATGAGCAGCGAGGCAAGCCACAACAGCTGATCAATTGGATTAAACTATATGGGGGGGGAGTGTGTGTAAGCGTGTGTGTGTGTGTTTGTGTGGTTGATTTAGTCTGATTAAATAATACTAAAACCCTTTCCGTGTATTTTGTATGTTATTTTTTTGTATTATGCATTGAAACAGTTGAAAGATTACGCGAGGTTTCATTCTGTGTGTCTTCAACCAATACTTTTGTAACTTCCTTACCTGGACAATATGTTTACAGTAACTTCCCTACCTGGACAATATGTTTACAGACATTGCTCAGTGATGGCAACACCTGCGTTTTGAGTATATGTGCTTCTTAATTGTCTGTTCCTCTTGTACGGTTCATCTGGGAAGTGACCAAACAGTTAAATCAAACTTTAAACCCCTCGAACTATAAGGGATCGATTGTTCAACTAAAACTACGTCATTGTATTCTCTACTTCTGTGTTAGGCACAGAACAATAGATTCATGCTGCTTAAGTAGACCCATCCATACAATGCATAAGGAAACAATGGAGACAACACAAAAATGTCACTGCCAGTGTTCTTCTGATTTGATGGTAATATTTCAGCAAAATGAACATAAGTGTTAAAGGTGAGCAAATAATCTTTCGATGTAAATATTGTGGTAAGTGGATTTGATGACCCTAAAGTGAACCAAATTACCACCCTGGTTAAAATATTTGGTTTGTTTGTGTATATTGGTGGTATTTTGTTATCAGAACGTCTACCTATTTTGTCCAACTATTGATTATTGACTGTGATAATGTTAACTGCGTACACCTCAGTGTGATTTAAATGCATATTACCTTAATAAACTGTTGTTTTATCTCCGAATGGTTTTGCATTTATTACATTGGCTACATTTTACACCAAAAGCCTGCGAAAGATCCTAAAAGTCTTCTTCTCCAACAAAATCTCAACTCAGCAACTGCTAACATCCTGCAAAATGGAAAGCATAAATACATCTTTACCAGAAGGTGGATGTGGATTGGCCATATTCTCAGGATGGAGACCGGCAATACTACACGCACTGCTTTACACTGGACCCCAGAAGGACGACGGAAGCACGGAAGGCAAAGGAACACGCACAGTGGAGAGCGAACTGAAGACCCTAAACCACACCTGGGGCACAATACAACACCTAGCCCAGAACAGACAGTATGGCGATCTCAATTTGTTGCTGCCCTACACGCCGACGGGTGTAACAGGGGATAGGTAAAGTAACATTAACCCGTATTCGGACGCACAGAAGATACAAGGGAAGTTTGACCCCACAGTCTGAAACTATACCGTGGTCAGAACCAGAACTAGAAGCAGCTGCTTGTCCATTTTGACCAGGCATATATCAGACTGACTAGTACATATTCAACAAACATTAAAAAGCTTCACAAGATTGATGATACAAGTTTGAATCTATTTCGATTTCAAAAGTAAACTGATAGGCTTAATTGTTTTACAGTTTTTACCATTCTTCTGAAGGCAGATGACAAAGAATCCAACTCAGTAATGAAAATATAACAGTGACATTTATTACCATATGTTCTTGTAAGCAGTACACAGACATGATTCATAAGATCGTTTTGGGAAGGAACTTTGCTAACCTCTCTGTGAATTCTTTACTGGATCCAGGGAAAATACAGACATGGTTCAAACTTTTATGGAGAAAGAAAAACATGAACAGCCACGATTGCAAAATTGACTGTTAATTGACTTTCAACATGACAAGCAGTGGGGGTCACTTACTGTGTACATACCTTTTAAGGGGGGCATTCACATTGTACGTGCTTCTCCATACGTCATCATCACACCCTAGCCATAAATAATGAACGGTCCCTTAACAACTATAAACATAAAAAACACGACTTCTCCGACTTAACACATTGTAGACTCACTGTCTTCAGTCCGACAATAAAACATTTTAAATTCTATCATCAAAAGTTGTAAAAACTGAACATTGAACATGCTCACTCACTCACTCAAGGTGCCTGATCTAAATGTGTTGAAGCAGCACGCAACAAGGAAACAACACACACGTGCATTAACAAGAACATAGACACAGTGAAATATGCATCATCGTGCATTTAAAGATCCGTTGATCCAGAGCAATGTGCTTTTGTTTTTGTTTTTTTTCGTACGCGGCTGATCCCAGAATTCCTGACTGGTTCGCAACCTCCGTTGCGCCCAGAGCATGTTGCGCCAGAGATCGTGCAATCTGTGAAAATGTCATCTGAGAAATCATTAAGCTGCAAGCCATCCAGGGGAAATAGCTGCACAATAAATTCTTCCTGCACTCACTGTACCTACATAGGCTTGTTGAACGTACCATCTCGCTCGACTTTGACAAGCGTTTCTTGTTGGACAAGTGATAGACCCCGGACGGCTTCTGTAAGGGACGATTTCCTCCTGTTCTGTCCCTTGTTGGCCAAGGCAGACAGTCCGACAGCGCTGTAACGACGTGGTTTTCGGTGCTGTACATACTTACAGTCAGAGCCGTTGGCAGGAGACAGCTTCCTTACACTTCCTGATTGTGGATTGAGTTCCTCAGTGTTGGAAGTCCTCTTGACCTCCAGGACCTTGCTTGTCTTTCTGGGCATATTTGTCCTCTTTTTAGGTTTAACTTCCGTTTCAATTTCAGTGTTCTCATTGAAGTGGACACCACAGTAAAGATCCATTACCGTCAGTCCATTGTATTCGTCCATGCTTCTTTTGTGAAGAGAATGAATAGTCTTGTCAGGTCCTGTCGGTTGGCGTTGCACAGTAACACTGCGCTTTTGTCACCTCACGGGTTGTTTGTAACTGAGGTCAGTAACAATTAGTCATCGTTAGTGCGTCATTTAGCATGCCTGGACGCAGTTAGACGACGCCTGATTAGCACTTTATGGGTGCCAATTCTTTATTATATACTGAGTCAAAAAAGAAACTTCACATTCTTTCTTTTGACAATCGTGGCATTTCAAGTACCGTTAGAACTGTGGTTTAAAAGTGTTTTTTCAATTCTTGAGGCCAATGCAAACACGTGCATATGAAGAAATAATTATTCATTATTTTTCAAATTACATTTTGTGAAGTTTCTTTTTTGACTCAGTATATTATGATTTGACATTTCGGTATATGGTCTTACACTGCTGCTAAGAAAGAGTGAAGTACGACATGGTGATGATGATGATGATGATGATGATGATGATGATTTGGAGAATTTACGTGCGCTTTCCGAAAAGGAAGGCTTATAGACATTTAATAGGAATTAATATAAACAACAGGCTGGTATGCATGAACGGGATTAACAACAACAATTGGTAACATACCTGCCAACTCACACGCTTTTATTACCCATGACACGCTCTCACGACAAGACTGATAAATCTCGCGCCGAACTGGGTTCATGTGAAAAATGCAAATAGCACCCCGTTAGAAACCACTCAAATTGGTCTGAATAAATCGTTTTCAGTGACTTTTCTTGCGGTTCATATGCAGGATGCGGCTTTTGGATCCCGGCATCTCAAGCTTTTAACTCTCTCGGGGTTGGAAGCTCTATAGTTATTCTCGTAGTAACACCAAGAGAAGGCCAGACGTTCGTGAGGCGCAATAAAACACACATAGCTGGTATCATTAATTAGGGGAGTACCCGTGAAGATCCGGGTTAGATTTGGTCTTCAGCGACCTATGCTTGTCGTAAGAGGCGACTAACAGAATCGGGCGGTCAGGCTTGCTGACTTGGTTGACACATTTCATCGTATCCCAGCTGCTTAGATCGATGTGCATGCTGTTGATCACTGGATTGTCTGTTCCAGACTCGATTATTTACAAATAACTGGAGTAGTGCAGGGTAAAACTAAACTCATTCACATATATGCACAACCTAACGGCAATTACTTTATTTTAGACATCATCCACACTATTTAGCAGGGCCAACTGATCAGATCTGTTGAGGCAGGTCGTGGCAGTCTTGTTCCTTAGAATAGTGTTTGGGTAGTGTTTGCAGGGCTAGGATACTGGCCATATTATTATGAATAGGACTCTTTTGTAATATATTGATGGAGCTTATGCTTACGTGTCGAAAATGTTTTAGTTCTTCCTTTTAGTTTTTGATGCAGATGTTCTGGGTCTTGTTTGACCTTTGGTGTTGTGCTGTTTATTGCTTATGATTGACTCTTTGCATCTGAATCATCCGGGCTACTGGGAGTCATGCATCAAAACAAGTGGTTGGAACCCGTCTAAGAGGTTTCGTCCTACTTAGGTTGTGGCACGACCAACTGATGGAAGCTGTTGGGCCAGGTTGTGGCACGACCCGCTGATGGAAGCTGTTGGGCCAGGTTGTGGCACAACCCGCAGATGGAAGCTGTTGGGCCAGGTTGTGGTACAACCCGCAGATGGAAGCTGTTGGGCCAGGTTGTGGTAAGGTCTGCTGATGGAAGCTGTTGGGCCAGGTTGTGGCACGACCCGTTGATGGAAGCTGTTGGGCCAAGCTGTGGCACGGCCAACTGATTGAAGGTGTTGGGCCAGGTTGTGCCACTGTCTTGTTTCTCACCATATAATTCGGACAGTGTCTGCAGGGCAAGTAATGGGGTCATATTGATACGGATAGGTCTCCTTTGTATTTGGTTGGCTGTTAAGGCTGCTTGAGTTGTAGTTATTTTCCCTTTTAGTTGCTTGTGCAGATGTTCTTGTTGCAGTTCTTGTTGTGTCAGCTTGGTATGTGGTTGTTCTAGTTCTTCTTGGATAGATCTTATCGCAGTTGATAAAAGTTCCTTGATGTCGCGACGCTAGATGTGTAGAACTTTTATTCCATATACGTTTGAACTTGCCATTCTGTATTCACGGATCAACACGTCCAAAATGTCATGCTGAGTGGAACACACACCGCCTCCAATAGTATAGACGCACCTCTCCTTTCCATTCATACGGATGTCACGTCAACGCTTATTGAAACAATCAAACGCATAAAAACATTAGTTCCACACATGACCTTTTCATCACCAAGCAAATCTAAACGTGTCCAATTTTTTAATAGGTGATCTCCATACTTTCCAACATAACCACACCAGACAATGTAAGTTGTTTCTGAACACATCAATGTGGTAACAAAGACATGATTTCGTATCGCCATCGCTGTAAGTAAACTTTGTATGAGTGAGTGAGTTGGTTTCAGCCGCATGTGACATACCTTCAGAACATCTTCCATTATGTTTGGATTCCAAAATAATGTTCGTAGCATGAAACAAAATTCTTACACCAGACACTCAGTGAATGCAACTTTTTTATTTTCCAAAGAAATGCTGCAATCATCAGATTTAAAAGACCATCTCTACCACCTTATTTCCCATATAACTTTCTCCCTTTCTTATACAACCACATGACATGACACACAGTATTCAGCAAGTAACTGCCATTATACATGACAAACACGAAGCAATAAACAGAAATCATGATTTACATGCTTACTTCATCTTGTTAAACTCAAGAACTTATGTTTCTGATAAGTGCAATCTCAGCTGTCTATGTTCAACTCAACTCAAGGTACCAACAACTCATATTTACCTGTATAGCTGGAATATTGCTGAGTGCGGTGTTAAACAACCAATCAATCACGTTGACAACAGTCAATTAATCTATTTAAAGCACATCATTATGGAAATTCTGAAATTGATGCCTCTGTTCACAAATATCTTGATTCCGAAGACTCACACCTGTGAAAAGATTCAAAAGGACAGAAGGAACTCCTTGTTAAGCTCCCGTTACAATAAGGATGTGCAAACTTCAACGCTTGGTTAAAGCGTTCGCTCGTCACGCCGAAGTCATGGGTTCGATTCCCCACATGGGTACGATGTGTGAAGCCCATTTCTGATGTCCCCTGCCGTGATATTGCTGGAATATTGCTAAAAGCGGCGTAAACCCATTCCCACTCACTCGCTTTAACACGTGTCTTCTTCACAGTTCTGTCAGTTCGTGACTGTTTCTGATCAAAATTAAGTACACTAAAACATTTCAATTACTGGCTAATCAATCGCATGTTGAAAGGTTCCATCCTCAATCTCTGACTCTACAGAAGGTTTAATTTGTCTTCAAACTGCAAAGTTAACCGAGCATGTCAGACAGACATCTGCTTGGTCTCGCATGCAGTCACTATCTTCACCTTGAAGGAGCAACCACCGCTGGGTTTGAAACTGAAAATGACAGTAACGAAATCACAAGCAACTGGAAAACGTACCAGTAATGAATGGAAACAATTAAGGGGAGAGAAGCAAAGTGTCATGTAGAGCTGCCTTCCCCGCTGACATGCCATGTGGAGGTTCATAACAGCTATGAATCTCTTGACATAAAAATAAATCTGTCGCCGTCAGTTCAGAGGGGAGGACTTTCCTAATGACCATGACCATCCATCTTCATTTTTTTAATATTATTTTCGTACAAAGTTTACATACAGTGAATAGTCCACTATTTCCAGACATTTCCTGGGATTTTGATCATGATCTTCCAGATGTACAGAGAAAACGAAATAAGCTAAATAGATAACATCTTCAACTACAAAGACATCTTGGATGAAGACACAAATTGTGGAAATGATGGAACACTACAATTTATCTTCGCGTTGTATTGATCTAATTATGTGAAATTTCGACATCTTTTTTGATATGTGAAATGTTAGAATGTCTATTTGCTAATCTGTATGTGAAAATATTGCATTTTTTGATAATTATGATGTGATTGCGCACATCATGTCTTTTCTCGGAAGTTATGTTGAATCCACGCAACATTAAATCTCTTTGACAAGATCACATTCATTAAATATGTGTATAATGGTTTTAACACTCGCTTTGCAGAAAGTGCAAGTGCTGGCTTCAATCAAATTCATTTTTGATAGCATTTCGTTAGTTGATATACACCTGTGACGATACTGTATGAAACCATTGATGTTTTACACCAAAGAGCGCCCTGAAAGGTATTTTATGGACATATTTCCAATCATTATCAGATAGACATTCGTTTACTTCTAAATCCCACTGGCTTTTTTATGTGTTGCTATTATTTGGATTTCCAGTTACCTGTAGTGTATCATAAAGTATTCTGCATTCAAGATTTTTATGTACTGTGGTATTTGTTAAGATATAATAATATTTTAATCGTTTTTGAAATTCAGACATATTCCAAAAAGTTTGTTTTGCAGTTATACATATTTTTAAACTGTTCTAATGTTTCCGTTGTCGTCTACCAAATCGTTTATAGTATATATTCCTGCCTTTTCATAGTGTCTATAGCATATTGGCTTGTTGCCCATACGTAAGTTGTCATTGTGCCAGAGTGGTTGTGTGGGAATATCATCTTCATCCTTAATGCTTTGTCTTTTTCTATTGATGTAATTTCCCCATGAGAATAAAACATATGTCCAAAAGTCATTGGTTCGCTTCGTCAGTACATTTTCTTTGATTTTGATACAAAATTCAATTCATATTGCTTGTTTTAATGTTATTGTAAAATAATGTTTTTAGGTTTGAATCGTTTTTGAACAACCTGTTAATCCATGCAAATTTTTTTAAGATTTGATTGTATGTTCTATGTTTGGTACTCTCAGTCCCCCATTTTCGATTGATTTGAAGTGTTTTTCTATTTATCTTATCTGGGTTTTTTTGCCAAATAAATTTAAAGAAGTCTGAATTTAATTCTCTTATAAAGGTTTTATTTAAATTGGGGAGAGATGAAAATAAATGATTCAGTTTAGGTAGTATAAGTCTTTTCAGACAGGTGAAAGGGCTCTTGCTGACCATTTCTTCATCAACAGTCGTAGTTATTTCAATCTAGGTTTGTAGTTTCTTTCCACCATTTCTGCCAAATTACGAGTAAAAATGCATAAATCCAATAGAGGTTACTCAAGTCATATCTTCCTACGACTTGAATAACCTCAGTGGGAAGAGAATGGTGAAGATGATGCCAAGGAGTGTAAATTCAGTTTCATTCCAATTTAATTTCCATTTTTGCACAAGATTTAAATTCTTTAGAATTTGTCAGGGACCTTGTTTTTACTACTTGCGTTTTGTTCCTGTTGATTTTTAAATGGAAAATGATACATGTGTCGTTGGATTTGCAGATTGTTCTTAAGGCAAATATATATCCCATCTAATATCAGTGTTGTGTCATCTGCAAATTGAGATACAAGAAATTCCGCATTTCCAAAGGTAATTTAGTTTTGGGTTAGTCCTTCACATGTTTGCTATTATTTCTGCACATAAAAGAAAGATATACAGGGATAAGGGATCTCCCTGTCTGCAGCCTCTATTCAGGCTATAATAGTTAGTTACAAAATCATTTACTAATACGCTTGATGTATCCAATGTTTGAATGAACTTCCGAAATTAAAAAAACCAGTACTTTCAAAATAAAGCCCCATTCAACGGAGAATGCCTTTTAAAAATCAATTTAAAGTGAGATTACTGGTATTTCCATGCAATCTGTGTAGTAAATGATGTCGGATATGAGACATGTACACGCACCAATGTATCTGTTAGGCACAAAGCCCTATTGATCTTCATTGATAGTAACGTGAGGCATTGGTTTAATTCGATTTGCGATCGCTGCTGACGCAATTTTATATGAAACATTTAACAGAGTTATTGGTCTCCAGTTTTATAAATATTATTTAGATTTACATGGTTTTGGGAAACATGTAGTTAATCCTTGCTGTTGGCTAGATAAAAGCTCTCCTCTGGAATACCCTAAATTGAGTGATTTGATTAACTACTTGTTTAAATCAGCCTAGAATTTTTTTTAATATTCTGCTGTGAAATCAGAAGGACCAGGGCTTTTATTATTTTTCATATTTTTCAAAGCATTTACCACTTCATCAATTCTTCTTCCACTAGATCCTTTTGTTTTTCTTTTAGTTTGGGTATATCTTGATTTTTAAACAATTTATCTAGCTCTATGCTATCTGGTTCTGGTTTAGCATACAGATTTTCATGAAAATGTTTTGTTTCTTTCCGTAAGGAAGATTATTTATTTTTTTGAGAAGTATCATGTGACATAGTGCCTTTAATATAATTGCTGATGAATGTATTCCAAAGTCCTCTACAGTTATACAAATATGTGAACCATGGTTAAACAGAAAGGCTTGGATGAAAGCAACGAAATGTTTGCGTCGTTCTCCAACAGTCAATAACTTAAATCAATTTCAAATTTCAAATCTCGTCGTACTTTAAGGAAAATATGCACCAGTCATGGCAAACCAGTTATAAATATACCACAGGCTAAATTGATCTTATTCGATCTCGAAACGGCACGTGATCCCCCCAAAAAGTGTGGAAAAATAAAAGATCTTCCTCACTTTGGTTTGAGAGTCCGTTGCTCAAATATATCGCTGCGTTTTGAGAACACTGCTACTTCGGGTGGGATCTACCCTGTCTGACCATTACAATCAGGATCAGGGTGTTCCACAAGGTACTGTTTTGTCTGTCGTATTGTTTGGGTTAGGATGAATAGTTCATCATTCTAAATGATTCTACTGATGGATAATATACTTAGGGGTGGTTTTAATATTTCTTGTCGCGGTAAACTACTATTGAAAGGTTTAAATAATATTAATAAATGGTGACATTTTCAAAAGCTAAGGCCAACAAAGGGGGTTAAAAAACCCTTTACAGCTTCATTATTTGTGGTGAGACGTGTAAAGGTAATGCACACAAACCAGATTCAGTTCATCATTAAGCGACCCGTGAAGATTTGATCTTCAGTAACTCATGCTTGTCGTAAAAAGGCGGGATCGGGTGGTCCGGCTTGTTGACTTGGTTGACACACGCTATCGTATCCCAAATGCGTAGATCGATGCTCATGCTGTTGACCACTGGATTGTCTGGCCCAGACTGGATTATTTACAGACTGCCGGCATATAGCTGGTCTATTGCTGAGTAAAACTAAACTCACTCACTCACTCACTATGAATCAACAAACAAATCTCTTCCTCCAACCCTTGGAATTCCAATCTCAAATATCTGCTGCTAAAATAGATCTTGAAAATACAGTCCCCACCCAACTTTTGTCTTCACCACCATGGCGATTAGTAAAGCCAGGGTTGACTTAACAATAAGTAAATGTAGGAATTAAGAGAAAAATCCATTCAATTATCAGCAAGAATATAATAATTTAAGTCATACATATGCTACACATAAAGCTGTGTTTACTGATGGACCCAAAGATGGTGACGATGTT
Organism: Haliotis rubra; assembly: GCF_003918875.1. Taxonomy (NCBI): domain Eukaryota; kingdom Metazoa; phylum Mollusca; class Gastropoda; order Lepetellida; family Haliotidae; genus Haliotis; species Haliotis rubra. Next base: position 44,333 of record NW_025767743.1, on the reverse strand, counting down.
GCCAGTGCCACAGCCATTGGATTCAGGACTATAACTTCACGATTACCAGATAATTAAACGGCCTTATTTCAATTGAACTTAAACATATTCTTGTCTGATCACCTTACTCGTGGAACACCTTGTAACACAATGGCTGCTGCTTTTGCTCCAAAAGCTGCACTCCACAAGTCTCACCCCGTACAATGATTATAAACCCGTGGTTAGATCTTACGTGAGGGATGTGAGAAGTGAGACACCCAAGTAGTACATCAAACCTACCTGGGTGGCCATTTTAAGCCTGTATTGGCCATTCACGATACACTCGGGAAAACATACCGTAGGAAACAAACAAGGGAACACCACTTCATGGCAGTGTTCCTCTATCTAGTCAGATTTCCTCCCACAGCGCTATTCAAAGCTGGTGGTGGAAACTGGAAAATATTAAAGGAACACTTGGATTTCTCCTGTGTTCCTTTATTTCTTCTTCTCAGTATATAATACACAGTGAAGATGCTCCTTAATGTATCACTTGTAATGAAAGAATCAGTCAGGCTAGCATGCCCTGCTTGGCTGTGTGGATGTGTTTCCCATCACAAAGCATAACTATTGCAAGATTTCATCTATGTAGGAATTTTAATTTCAGTTTACATTTAGTCATTGGGGTTTTGAAATCGTTGATTAACACGAATGGTCAGTACGCAAGCGACATTTGCTGTCGGCCATGTTGGACGTGAGACTGACACAGCGCTGTACAAAAAGCTTGTTGAGCTTGACCTGAGCTACTCTACATATGCATACCCGAGGAGGTCAAATGGCACAACGGCAGTTCGAGTTAGCCTCAATAAATAGGGGAGCAGAGAATGTTAAAGGGCGACCTTGTCTCGGCTGTTCGGACATGTTGACAATCAACTGACAAAGGTGCACCCCTTTACAATAATAGACCCAACCAGTTGTGACACGGTCAGTGTCGGTCACGTAATGCATTAGTATTCACTTGATCAGGTCAAGCTGAACAACCTGTAGTAGCTCATCACCTTCACAGTTTTTATACGTTTTGTATCATTATATATGATGGTCTATGTTTTTCATGTAGTTAACTTAAATATATTATGTAAGACGATATACACGTTAGTACTGTGTGTGTACTGGGCCCTGGTGTGTGAATGAGTGAGTTTACTTTTACGCCGCACTCAGCAATATTCTAGCTATAAGGCGGCGGTCTGTAAATAATGTACAAGACAAGCCAATGATCAACAGCATGAGCATCGAATTACGCAATTGGGATACGATGACAATTGTCAACCAAGTCAACAAGCCTGACCATCCGATCTCGTTAGTCGCCTCTTACGACAATCACGGGTTACTGAAGATCAATTCTATCCCGGATTTTCACGGGTCCAATGTTCATTATGCATATTTGAACGGTCGTACACAATCACATGTGTTTCAATACTTACCAGAATCTCCCATTGTATGATACCATACTGTGGTATGTTACCAAGTATTTTGAATAGCAATACTTTGTATGTTCTTTCTAACTGTGGTTAGCGTTAATGGACAAGTATTCCTTGTTACTTATTGTTATTTTATCAGTTTTATAATGCTAAATGTTTCAAATAAATGTCTTTAAATTGAGACCGCATCGTTTGTTTTATGTTTAAATAAATGCAAGGTTGTTTCACACGAGGGATGACTTCATCTTTCCAAAAGTCACCTATCCCCAAGTTTCACCAAAGATCTTTCACCAAAGAAGAGCTTTATGCGATTGTTCGTCATAAATCGTTTATAAAGGAAACAACATAGAGACCTCAGTAAGAAATTCAAAAGGTTTTATGGAAGACATGTGTAGCGCATTACGGAAATGATATTCGTTGCCCTATCGGTACAGAAAAGGATGGCACCATTCTGAACAATCGACTGGCCTTTGCGTGTGTTTGTGAACGGTTATCGGTGGTGCAGATGTTAATGGTTTTCTAAAAATAACTTTTTAGTTCTGATGTGATAAAACGGGTAGTGGAATATTTTCGATGCTTACGTCGGACGCAGCCTCTGTCGTTGACGGAGAAGCTGTAGCCAATCATGCAGTCACAGACACCAGCGTTGCAGGCGCTAATGGGTGTTTTACAATCAGCGTCGGTGACACATGGGTAGCCGATGTATCCGAAGGCTGAAGAGTAGAAGAGAGTTTACAAATATACTGAACCGCAAAAGAAACGCCACTTTTCAAAATTGGATGCAAAATTTCGTGGAGGTGTTTTTATCATGATTGTACTGTTTTGTTAACATGTTTTTTCAATCCAAATTGACAGTTATTAACATATTGACCGAACGCAACTAAAAAAACCAGACGTGGTAAACGGTTCCGTATGACATTATTGAAATTGAAAATGCACGTGCATACCGTGACAACCCCACATATGAAAGCGGTCCCAAAGCTCGCCTGAAATCATTCCTTTTTGACACAATCGCCATGCCACGTCTAGAGATCAGAGGAACCAAGCCTTGGGACGATTGAAAGTTGGCCAGACTACACGGAGGGTAGCCAATCAGTTTAATGTTTAGGTTAGGACAGTCTACTAACTGCAGGAGAGGGATCAGACCACTAACGGCATCCACGCAGTTGATGACCTTCAGTAACACCACAACGTCAATGCCGAGAGATTGTGCGCAACCATCTGCAGGATCGCTTCACCAGAGCGACGGAAACAGCAGGCCAGGGCCCCGTTTCACGAAGCTCTCGTAAGCCTAAGTTCTCGTAACTTTTCTCGTAGCGTCGTACCTCCTATGTTACGGTATAGGAGGTACGAACGCTACGAGGAAAGTTACGAGATCTTAGGCTTACTAGAGCTTTGTGAAACGGGGCCCTGACCACTAGGACTCATAACAGACCCATTAGTGCCAATACAGTGCGTCGACATTTGTGCAGAAGAAACCTCTGCTGTCACAGACCATATCGTGGTCCTGTCCTCACCGCTCGTCACCGCCCAAACTGAATGCAATGGGCAACTCAGCATCGATATTGGAGTTATCGACAATGGGGAACGGTGCTTTTTTCTGATGAAAGCAGATATTGTGTTTCGACAGCCGACGGCAAAGTGAGAGTATGACGAAGGCGTGGTAAATCGGTTTTCCAATGAGTGTATTGTTGAAAGAGAATCGTGGGGTGTCCAAGCATCATGGTATGCGGTGCAATCGGTCTGAACCAGAACGTTGGCCCCGTGGTGTTCCCGAAATCTCGGTCCAGGTCGAGGACATAGCGTGACAGCTGCTCGCTAATTGACCAAGTCATAAGAATCCACGCTGTACCACATTTTGGACATCACAGAAATCACATACTCCAGCAAGACAATGCTCGTGCCCACACTGCCAGAGCAACATTGGACTTCCTAAGACAACATAGCATCCAAACCTTACAATAGCTTGCACTAAGTCTGGATTTAAGTCCAATAGACTTTGGGACGAGATTCAAAGAAGACTGAATGTGCACCAACCCAGGTAGACAACTGCGGCTGGACTCAAACAGGCATTTGTATGAACTCAGGCAGAGTATGGACCCAAATGCCTATAGCCTTCATCAACCGGATAATTCATTCCATGTACAGACGATGCAACTCCGTCATCGATGTCCATGGAGGCCACACACGATACTGACTTTGAGGCTTCCTAATGGTACCCTTTGTTGTGTGATTTTGTTTGTGTGAACACTAAATGTGGTTCCCGAAGATGTGTTAACCATAATTGTCAAGTTTGAAATCAATCCTCCGTTTTGATTCTTAATTAGACCAAATTAAAGTGTGTGCTTGAAGAAACCTCTGTCAGTGTGGAGTTTCTTTTGCGATTAAGTATAGACTTGCTAGTGAGTGAGTGAGTGAGTGTTGAGGTCACTGGAACCGTGTATCGCATACATGCGGGCGAGTCCAATTGACTGAGAGACAAAATCCATGTAGGCCGTGGGCGGTGGGGTAGTCTAGTGGTTAAAGCGTCCGCTCGTCACGCTGAAGACCTGAGTTCGATTCCCAAATGGGCATAATATGTGAAGCCCATATCTAGTGTCTCCCGCCGTGATATTGCTGGAATATTGCTAAAAGCGTTGTAAAAACAAACTCACTCACTCACTCATCTAGGTCGAATTCGTAAAACCAACAAGTCGATACTGTACAAACAACAATAATTTCGTACTTTGAAGTTTACACAGATTCCTGAACGTTGGTTGGTTGAGAGAGCGATCATGTGATCTAAATTTCAAGGTTCATTTCCCTTGAACCCTTCAAATCGTTCATGCGTGTGTAAACATAGTTCATACGTGTGTGAACGTTTTCGAGCCGATCTGGGTCATGTGAACTTTTGCCGGAACTACTTCCCGGGTTTCCCACAGGATACTCGCTGTCCAGCTTGACGTAAAATAAGTCATTTGCATTCACACTCCTTTTAATTTATACATATCACTTACTTGTTTTTGTATATAACAAAAAGCACCAACTGAGCACAGTTTTGCAAAATCTTTTGCAAGTCCCAGCCGTTGCGACCTAATTTTCAAATTTCCGCTACAGTTTCAAGGAACCCCAATGATCTTGCTGCATTTGGTGATGCCAATTTAGCGAGCGATCCTGTTTCAAGTCACCCAAATTTTGGCACTGTCACTTCTTCACGACCAAACGGATTTCCAATTGCCGAGCATTGTTCCTTATCACAAAAGTTTAATCTCTCGCGGTTTGTGGGTTCTGCCCTGTGATCTGTTTAAATACTGCTCATTAAATTTCACAATAAACAATCACAAATAAATAGAATACAACAACGAGATCTGCTTCCTATTCGCCACGCCGCACAACTTCGAAGTCGGTCAGTGTATTATTACGCGGTCAAACGAATCCGTCATAGTTTTATAGGTACAATGACAGTTTGTTAAAATGAAATTGTTATTGATATTTGTTTCTGTTTGATAATTTTATTGATGTTACACTTATTAAAGCTGTTTCAAACCTAATGACGAATTTGTTGTTATATTTTAAGGAATACCATGAGAACTATTTCTTCAAGCGTTGAGATACATGTGTAAAATAATCGCCAAGTATTGAAACATCGGTCTTGAACAGAATTACAACATTTACAGGTGCTAAAACACATCACTCTTAACAATGATCATGTAGAAGTGGGTAAAAAACGTACGTGTAAACTTCAAAGTACGAAATTATAAGAATAGCGAGTTCACACGAGAGTTTGAACAACGCTTTGACATCGTTCATTTTTCAGTGCAAACACACAAACTGACATTCAGTTCTTAATTATTTACACCCTCACATATCTCGAATGCAGCATTAAACAATAAACAAACATTTAGTGTAAGGATAGCGTAGATAACCGCTAATTCTGAAATACGTTATTTAAGAGTGTAGAAGACGTTATTCACACATTCTGGCCCTGTTTCATCATTCAACATTCATCATTCATCATTAATCATTCATCATTGTTTGTTCACTTCCAGTTTAAGCCTTAACAGTGTTAATGGCCCCCGTGTACTTTAAAAAACTTGTTTCTGTGCAGTTGGAGTAAGCAGTATCTAAATATCAGGCAAAGAAAGAGTATCCTGTATGATTTTACCAGAGACCAAATAATAGATATAATATAATCAATTATAGTCTCTGATTTTACGAAACATGCCTTGGTTGTCAATTGAGTTACCCAACAACGTCCTTTTAAAAAGCATATAAAGCACAGATTAACACATTTCTCTAACATCACCGATAAATAAATTGTACAAATTCGAACTGCTGATCGTTCAAAAACTTACCCTTGGAAATATAGAACAATTCTGTTCCAGATGATACTGGGGCTGCGCTCGGGCTGGAGAAACTAACCCCGAGAAGACGACATTTGCTGTCTGCCATGTTGAACGTGAAGCTGACACAGCGCTGGTCTCGGACACAGTACAGCAGACAGAATGCCTTACTTCGCTGCACGGAGCTTGACAGTAGGAAACGGGACACCAGCCGGTCTCTGAAGCTGTCCTGACGTACGGCATAGTCCGCGATGACTGTCAGGCTGACTGATGGGTAGAAGAGCCTCGTTATGGTGTTGAGGAGGAGAAGAAAGGATGTGAAGTGTCCAGGCATTGTCTAAATGTACGTCTCGCTGAAAGAAACAATATTTGAAACAGAAACTTACTTTCAGGACGCGTGTCACTGTGTAAAAGTGAAAAATCACCATAGGATGTTAGCAGGTTACGTCTTGAAGATAAGAAACAGAAATAGAAAAGTTCCGTCAGTACGTCTCTGACGATCAGAAACGTCCCGTCAGTACTGCTCTGACGATCAGAAACGTCCCGTTAGTTCTGCTCTGACGATCAGAAACGTCCCGTCAGTATAGCTTTGACGATCAGAAACGTCCCGTCAGTTCTGCTCTGACGATCAGAAACGTCCGTCAGTGCTGCTCTGACGATCAGAAACGTCCGTCAGTACTGCTCTGACGATCAGAAACGTCCCGTCAGTACTGCTCTGACGATCAGAAACGTCCCGTCAGTATAGCTCTGACGATCAGAAACGTCCCGTCAGTACTGCTCTGACGATCAGAAACGTCCCGTCAGTATAGCTTTGACGATCAGAAACGTCCGTCAGTTCTGCTCTGACGATCAGAAACGTCCCGTCAGTACTGCTCTGACGATCAGAAACGTCCCGTCAGTACTGCTCTGACGATCAGAAACGTCCTGTCAGTACTGCTCTGACGATCAGAAACGTCCCGTCAGTATAGCTCTGACGATCAGAAACGTCCCGTCAGTACTGCTCTGACGATCAGAAACGTCCCGTCAGTACTGCTCTGACGATCAGAAACGTCCCCTGTATTTTTCGAAATCAGTGCCTTTGCTCACGCTGCCATCAACTCGAAGCACGATATAACCATATACGCCTGTAGATGGGAATATAACTGGAATATTGCTGCGTGCAACCTTACACTAGCCGACGCCATATGACTGGAATATTGCTGCGTGCAGCCTTAGACTAACCGACGCCATATAGAATATTGCTGCGTGCAGCCATACACTAGCTCACGCCATATAGCTGGAATATTGCTGAGTGCAGCCTTAGACTAGCCGACGCCTTATAGCTAGAATATTGCTGAGAGCGGTTACACTAGCCGACGCCGTATAGCTGGAATATTGCTGAGTGCAGCTTTATACTAGGCGAGGACATATAGCTAGAATATTGCTGCGTGCAGCCTTAGACTAGCCGACGCCATATGACTGGAATATTGCTGCGTGCAGTCTTAGACTAGCCGACGCCTTATAGAATATTGCTGCGTGCAGCCTTACACTAGCTCACGCCATATAGCTGGAATATTGCTGAGTGCAGCCTAAGACTAGCCGACGCCGCATAGCTTGAATATTGCTGAGTGCAGCTTTATACTAGGCGAAGCCATATAGCTAGAATATTGCTGCGTGCAGCCTTACACCAGCCGACGCCGTATAGCTAGAATGTTGCTGAGTGCAGCCTTAGACTAGCCGACGCCGTATAGATAGAATATTGCTGCGTGCAGCCTTAGACTAGCCGAAGCCATTTGACTGGAATATTGCTGCGTGCAGCCTTACACCAGCCGACGCCGTATAGCTAGAATGTTGCTGAGTGCAGCCTTAGACTAGCCGACGCCGTATAGCTAGAATATTGCTGCGTGCAGCATTAGACTAGCCGAAGCCATTTGACTGGAATATTGCTGAGTGCAGCCTTAGACTAGCCGACGCCGTTTAGCTAGAATATTGCTGAGAGCGGCTACACTAGCTGACGCCGTATAGCTGGAATATTGCTGAGTGCAGCCTTACACTAGCCGACGCCTTATAGCTAGAATATTGCTGAGAGCGGCTACACTAGCCGACGCCATATGACTGGAATATTGCTGAGTGCAGCCTGACACTAGCCGACGCTATATAGCTAGAATACTGCTGAGTGCAGCCTTACACTAGCCGACGCCGAATAGCTACAATATTGCTGCGTGCCGCCTTAGACTAGCCGACACCTTATAGCTAGAATGTTGCTGCGTGCAGCCTTAAACTAGCCGACGACTTATAGCTAGAATATTGCTGAGAGCTGTTACACTAGCCGACGCCTTATAGCTGGAATATTGCTGAGGGCAGCTCTAGACTAGGCGAAGCCATATGACGGGAATATTGCTGCGTGCAGCCTGACACTAGCCGACGCCTTATAGCTAGAATATGGCTGACAGCGGCTACACTAGCCGTCGCCATGTGACTGGCATATTGCTGAGTGCAGCCTTAGACTACCCAACGCCTTATAGCTAGAATGCTGGTGAGTGCAGCCTTAGACTAGCCGACGCCTTATAGCTAGAATACTGCTGCGTGCAGCCTTAGACTAGCCGACGCCTTATAGCTAGAATATTGCTACGTGCAGCCTTAGACTAGCAGACGCCTTATAGCTAGAATATTGCTGCGTACAGCCTTACACTACCCAATGCTGTATAGCTAGAATATTGCTGCGGCAGCCTTAGACTAGCCGACGCCTTATAGCTAGAATGTAACTGAGTACAGCCTTAGACTAGCTGACGCCTTATAGCTAGAATGCTGCTGAGTGCAGCATTAGACTAGCTGACGCCGTATAGCTAGAATATTGCTGACAGCGGCTACACTAGCCGACGCCGTATAGCTGGAATATTGCTGAGGGCAGCCTTACACTAGGCGACGCCGTATAGCTAGAATATTGCTGCGTGCAGCCTTAGACTAGCTGACGCCTTATAGCTAGAATGTAATTGAGTGCAACCTTAGACTATCGACGCCTTATAGCTAGAATGTTGCTGCGTGCAGCCTTAGACTAGCCGACGCCTTATAGCTAGAATATTGCTGAGAGCGGTTACACTAGCCGACGCCTTATAGCTGGAATATTGCTGAGGGCAGCTCTAGACTAGGCGAAGCCATATGACGGGAATATTGCTGCGTGCAGCCTGACACTAGCCGACGCCTTATAGCTAGAATATGGCTGACAGCGGTTACACTAGCCGACGCCATGTGACTGGAATATTGCTGAGTGCAGCCTTAGACTACCCAACGCCTTATAGCTAGAATGTTACTGAGTGCAGCCTTAGTCTAGCTGACGCCGTATAGCTAGAATGCTGCTGAGTGCAGCCTCAGACTAGCCAACTCCGTATAGCTAGAATGTTGCTGCGTGCAGTCTTAGACTAGCAGACGCCTTATAGCTAGAATATTGCTGCGTGCAGCCTTAGACTAGCCGACGCCGTATAGCTAGAATATTGCTGCGTGCAGCCTTAGACTAGCCGACGCCTTATAGCTAGAATATTGCTGAGTGGAGCCTTAGACTAACCGACGCCTTATAGCTAGAATGTTACTGCGTGCAGCCTAAGACTAGCAGACGCCTTATAGCTAGAATGTTGTTGAGTGCAGCCTTAGACTAGCCAACGCCATATAGCTAGAATGTTGCTGCGTGCAGCCTTAGACTAGCTGACGCCTTATAGCTAGAATGTTGCTGAGTGCAGCCTGACACTAGCCGACGCCGTATAGCTAGAATATTGCTGCGTGCAGCCTTAGACTAGCCGACGCCTTATAGATAGAATATTGCTACGTGCAGCCTTAGACTAGCAGACGCCTTATAGCTAGAATGTTGTTGAGTGCAGCTTTAGACTAGCCAACGCCATATAGCTAGAATGTTGTTGAGTGCAGCCTTAGACTAGCTGACGCCTTATAGATAGAATGTTGTTGAGTGCAGCCTTAGACTAGACGACGCCATATAGCTAGAATGTTGTTGAGTGCAGCCTTAGACTAGCCGACGCCATATAGCTAGAATGTTGCTACGTGCAGCCTTAGACTAGCCGACGCCATATAGCTAGAATGTTGCTGAGGGCAGCCTTAGACTAGCAGACGCCATATAGCTAGAATGTTGTTGAGTGCAGCCTTAGACTAGCCGACGCCATATAGCTAGAATGTTGCTGCGTGCAGCCTTAGACTAGCCGACGCCATATGACTAGAATGTTGCTGCGTGCAGCCTTAGACTAGCCGACGCCTTATAGCTAGAATGTTGCTTCGTGCAGCCTTACACTAGCTGACGCCTTATAGCTAGAATGTTGTTGAGTGCAGCCTTAGACTAGCCGACGCCTTATAGCTAGAATGTTACTAAGTGCAGCCTTAGACTAGCCGACGCCATATAGCTAGAATGTTGTTGAGTGCAACCTTAGACTAGCCGACGCCTTATAGCTAGAATGTTGCTGCGTGCAGCCTTAGACCTAGCTGACGCCTTATAGCTAGAATGTTGTTGAGTGCAGCCTTAGACTAGCCGACGCCATATAGCTAGAATGTTGCTGCGTGCAGCCTTTAGACTAGCCGACGCCTTATATAGATAGAATGTTGCTACGTGCAGTCTTAGACTAGCTGACGCCTTATAGCTAGAATGTTGCTGCGTGCAGCCTTAGACTAGCCGACGCCTTATAGCTAGAATGTTACTAAGTGCAGCCTTAGACTAGCCGACGCCTTATAGCTAGAATGTTACTGAGTGGAGCCTTAGACTAGCTGACGCCTTATAGCTAGAATGTTGTTGAGTGCAGCCTTAGACTAGCCGACGCCATATAGCTAGAATGTTGCTGCGTGCAGCCTTAGACTAGCCGACGCCATATAGCTAGAATGTTGTTGAGTGCAGCCTTAGACTAGCCGACGCCATATAGCTAGAATGTTGCTGCGTGCAGCCTTAGACTAGCCGACGCCATATGACTAGAATGTTGCTGCGTGCAGCCTTTTAGACTAGCCGACGCCTTATAGATAGAATGTTGCTTCGTGCAGCCTTAGACTAGCCGACGCCTTATAGCTAGAATGTTGTTGAGTGCAGCCTTAGACTAGCTGACGCCTTATAGCTAGAATGTTACAAGTGCAGCCTTAGACTAGCCGACGCCATATAGCTAGAATGTTGTTGAGTGCAGCCTTAGACTAGCTGACGCCTTATAGCTAGAATGTTACAAGTGCAGCTTTAGACTAGCCGACGCCTTATAGCTAGAATGTTGCTGAGTGCAGCCTTAGACTAGCTGACGCCTTATAGCTAGAATGTTGTTGAGTGCAGCCTTAGATTAGCCGACGCCTTAGAGCTAGAATGTTGTTGAGTGCAGCCTTAGACTAGCCGACGCCATATAGCTAGAATGTTGCTGCGTGCAGCCTTAGACTAGCCGACGCCTTATAGATAGAATGTTGCTACGTGCAGCCTTAGACTAGCTGACGCCTTATAGCTAGAATGTTGCTGCGTGCAGCCTTAGACTAGCCGACGCCTTATAGCTAGAATGTTACTAAGTGCAGCCTTAGACTAGCCGACGCCTTATAGCTAGAATGTTACTGAGTGGAGCCTTAGACTAGCTGACGCCTTATAGCTAGAATGTTGTTGAGTGCAGCCTTAGACTAGCAGACGCCATATAGCTAGAATGTTGCTGCGTGCAGCCTTAGACTAGCTGACGCCTTATAGCTAGAATGTTGCTGCGTGCAGCCTTAGACTAGCCGACGCCTTATAGCTAGAATGTTGTTGAGTGCAGCCTTAGACTAGCTGACGCCTCATAGCTAGAATGTTGCTGCGTGCAGCCTTAGACTAGCTGACGCCTTATAGCTAGAATGTTGTTGAGTGCAGCCTTAGACTAGCTGACGCCTTATAGCTAGAATGTTGTTGAGTGCAGCCTTAGATTAGCCGACGCCTTAGAGCTAGAATGTTGTTGAGTGCAGCCTTAGACTAGCCGACGCCATATAGCTAGAATGTTGCTGCGTGCAGCCTTAGACTAGCCGACGCCTTATAGCTAGAATGTTGTTGAGTGCAGCCTTATAGAATGGTAGCTGACGCCTTATAGCTAGAATGTTGCTGCGTGCAGCCTTAGACTAGCCGACGCCTTATAGCTAGAATGTTACTAAGTGCAGCCTTAGACTAGCCGACGCCTTATAGCTAGAATGTTACTGAGTGGAGCCTTAATGAGCTGAGCGCTGACGCCATATAGATGAATGGCTAGGATTTAACTAGCTGTTGTTGAGATGCAGCCTTAGACGCCGAGCCTTATAGATAATGCCGCTCGACGCCTTATAGCTAGAATGTTGCTGAGTGCAGCCTTAGACTAGCTGGGACGCCTTATAGCTAGAATGTTGTTGAATGCAGCCTTAGACTGCGCCGCAGCCATATGGCTAGACTAGCCAACGCCCTTATAGCTGAGAATAGTTGTGTGCGTGCAGCCTTAGACTAGCCGACGCCTCATAGCTAGAATGTTGCTGCGTGCAGCCTAGCTAGACGCCTTATAGCTAGAATGTTCCTTCATAGCCTTAGACTGTTGTTGCTGAGTGCAGCTCTATAGCTAGAATGTTGTTGAGTGCAGCCTTAGACTAGCTGACGCCTTATAGCTAGAATGTTGTTGAGTGCAGCCTTAGATTAGCCGACGCCTTAGAGGCTAGAATGTTGTTGAGTGCAGCCTTAGACTAGCCGACATATATATAGCTAGAATGTTGCACTGCGTGCAGCCTTAGACTAACTGACGCCTTATAGCTAGAATGTTGTTGAGTGCAGCCTTAGACTAGCTGACGCCTTATAGCTAGAATGTTGCTTCGTGCAGCCTTAGACTAGCTGACGCCTTATAGCTAGAATGTTGTTGAGTGCAGCCTTAGACTAGCCGACGCCTTATAGCTAGAATGTTGCTGCGTACAGTGCAGCCTTAGACTAGCTGACGCCTTATAGCCTGCCAGAATGTTACTTGAGTGCAGCCTTAGACTAGCTGACGCCTTATAGCTAGAGATGTTGCAAGTGCAGCCTTAGACTAGCCGACGCCATATAGCTAGAATGTTGTTGAGTGCAGCCTTAGACTAGCCGACGCCATATATAGCTAGAATGTTGCTGCGTGCAGCCTTAGACTAGCCGACGCCATATGACTAGAATGTTGCTGCGTGCAGCCTTAGACTAGCCTGACGCCTTATAGATAGAATGTTGCTTCGTGCAGCCTTAAGACTAGCTGACGCCTTATAGCTAGAATGTTGTTGAGTGCAGCCTTAGACTAGCTGACGCCTTATAGCTAGAATGTTGTTGCTGAGTGCAGCCTTAGACTAGCCGACGCCATATAGCTAGCTAGAATGTTGTTGAGTGCAGCCTTAGACTAGCTGACGCCTTATAGCTAGAATGTTGCAAGTGCAGCCTTAGACTAGCCGACGCCTTATAGCTAGAATGTTGTTGAGTGCAGCCTTAGACTAGCTGACGCCTTATAGCTAGAATGTTGCTGAGTGCAGCCTTAGACTAGCCGGACGCCTTATAGCTAGAATGTTGCTTGAGTGCAGCCAGCCCCTTAGACCAGCTGACGCCTTATAGCTGCTAGAATGTTGTTTGCAAGCGCAGCCTTAGACTAGCCGACGCCATATAGCTAGAATGTTGCTAAGTGCAGCCTTAGACTAGCCGACGCCTTATAGCTAGAATGTTGCTGAGCGTGGAGCCTTGAGACCGTAGCTGACGCCTTATAGCTAGAATGTTGTTTGAGTGCAGCCTTAGACTAGCCGAGACGCCATATAGCCAGAATGTTGCTGCGTGCAGCCTTAGACTAGCTGACGCCTTATAGCCTAGAAAAGCTGCTTGCTGCAAGTGCAGCCTTAGACCAGCCGACGCCTTATAGCTAGAATGTTGTTGAGTGCAGCCTTAGACTAGCTGACGCCTCTGATGCAGCCTTAGAATGTTGCTGCGTGCAGCCTTAGACTAGCTGACGCCTTATAGCTAGAATGTTGTTGAGTGCAGCCTTAGACTAGCTGACGCCTTATAGCTAGAATGTTGTTGAGTGCAGCCTTAGATTAGCCGACGCCTTAGAGCTAGAATGTTGTTGAGTGCAGCCTTAGACTAGCCGACGCCATATAGCTAGAATGTTGCTGCGTGCAGCCTTAGACTAGCCGACGCCTTATAGCTAGAATGTTGTTGAGTGCAGCCTTAGACTAGCTGACGCCTTATAGCTAGAATGTTGCTGCGTGCAGCCTTAGACTAGCCGACGCCTTATAGCTAGAATGTTACTGCGCAGCCAGTGACAGCGCCTTATAGACTAGCCTTAAGACGACCTTATAGCTAGAATGTTGTTGAGTGGAGCCTTAGACTAGCTGACGCCTTATAGCTAGAATGTTGTTGAGTGCAGCCTTAGACTAGCAGACGCCATATAGCTAGAATGTTGCTGAGTGCAGCCTTAGACTAGCTGACGCCTTATAGCTAGAATGTTGCAAGTGCAGCCTTAGACTAGCCAACGCCTTATAGCTAGAATGTTGTTGAGTGCAGCCTTAGACTAGCTGACGCCTTATAGCTAGAATGTTGCTGCGTGCAGCCTTAGACTAGCCGACGCCTTATAGCTAGAATGTTGCTGAGTGCAGCCTTAGACTAGCTGACGCCTTATAGCTAGAATGTTGTTGAGTGCAGCCTTAGATTAGCCGACGCCTTAGAGCTAGAATGTTATTAGTGCAGCCTTAGACTAGCCGACACCATATAGCTAGAAGCCCGGTTGCATATGCGTGCAGCCTTAGACTAGCCGACGCCTTATAGCTAGAATGTTGTTGAGTGCAGCCTTAGACTAGCTGACGCCTTATAGCTAGAATGTTTGCTTCGTGCAGCCTTAGACTAGCTACCAAGACGCCTTATAGCTAGAATGTTGTTGAGTGCAGCCTTAGACTAGCCGACGCCTTATAGCTAGAATGTTACTGAGTGCAGCCTTAGACTAGCTGACGCCTTATAGCTAGAATGTTGTTGAGTGCAGCCTTAGACTAGCCGACGCCATATAGCTAGAATGTTGCTGAGTGCAGCCTTAGACTAGCCGACGCCATATAGCTAGAATGTTGTTGAGTGCAGCCTTAGACTAGCCGACGCCATATAGCTAGAGATGTTGCTGCGTGCAGCCTTAGACTAGCCAGCCGACGCCATATGACTAGAATGTTGCTGCGTGCAGCCTTAGACTAGCCGACGCCTTATAGATAGAATGTTGCTTCGTGTCAGCCCTTAGACTAGCTGACGCCTTATAGCTAGAATGTTGTTGAGTGCAGCCTTAGACTAGCTGACGCCTTATAGCTAGAATGTTGCTTGAGTGCAGCCTTAGACTAGCCGACGCCATATAGCTAGAATGTTGTTGAGTGCAGCCTTAGACTAGCTGACGCCTTATAGCTAGAATGTTACAAGTGCAGCCTTAGACTAGCCGACGCCTTATAGCTAGAATGTTGTTGAGTGCAGCCTTAGACTAGCTGACGCCTTATAGCTAGAATGTTGCTGCGTGCAGCCTTAGACTAGCTGACGCCTTATAGCTAGAATGTTGCTGCGTTGCGGTGCAGCCTTAGACTAGCTGACGCCTTATAGCTAGAATGTTGTTGAGTGCAGCCTTAGATTAGCCGACGCCTTAGAGCTAGAATGTTACTAAGTGCAGCCTTAGACTAGCCGACGCCATATAACTAGAATGTTGTTGAGTGCAGCCTGACACTAGCCGACGCCATATAGTTAGAATGTTGTTGAGTGCAGCCTTAGACTAACCCACGCCATATAGCTAGAATGTTGTTGAGTGCAGCCTTAGACTAGCCGACGCCATATAGCTAGAATGTTGTTGAGTGCAGCCTTAGACTAGCTGACGCCTTATAGCTAGAATGTTGCTGAGTGCAGCCTAGCTCCACTGACTAGCTGACGCCATATAGGTAGAATGTTGTTGAGTGCAGCCTTAGACTAGCCGACGCCATATAGCTAGAATGTTGCTGCGTGCAGCCTTAGACTAGCCGACGCCATATGACTAGAATGTTGCTGCGTGCAGCCTTAGACTAGCCGACGCCTTATAGATAGAATGTTGCTTCGTGCAGCCTTAGACTAGCTGACGCCTTATAGCTAGAATGTTGTTGAGTGCAGCCTTAGACTAGCTGACGCCTTATAGCTAGAATGTTACAAGTGCAGCCTTAGACTAGCCGACGCCATATAGCTAGAATGTTGTTGAGTGCAGCCTTAGACTAGCTGACGCCTTATAGCTAGAATGTTACAAGTGCAGCCTTAGACTAGCCGACGCCATATAGCTAGAATGTTGCTGCGTGCAGCCTTAGACTAGCCGACGCCATATGACTAGAATGTTGCTGCGTGCAGCCTTAGACTAGCCGACGCCTTATAGATAGAATGTTGGTTCGTGCAGCCTTAGACTAGCCGACGCCTTATAGCTAGAATGTTGTTGAGTGCAGCCTTAGACTAGCTGACGCCTTATAGCTAGAATGTTACAAGTGCAGCCTTAGAATAGCCGACGCCTTATAGCTAGAATGTTGCTGAGTGCAGCCTTAGACTAGCTGACGCCTTATAGCTAGAATGTTGTTGAGTGCAGCCTTAGATTAGCCGACGCCTTAGAGCTAGAATGTTGTTGAGTGCAGCCTTAGACTAGCCGACGCCATATAGCTAGAATGTTGCTGCGTGCAGCCTTAGACTAGCCGACGCCTTATAGCTAGAATGTTGCTGAGTGCAGCCTTAGACTAGCTGACGCCTTATAGCTAGAATGTTGCTGCGTGCAGCCTTAGACTAGCCGACGCCTTATAGCTAGAATGTTACTAAGTGCAGCCTTAGACTAGCCGACGCCTTATAGCTAGAATGTTACTGAGTGGAGCCTTAGACTAGCTGACGCCTTATAGCTAGAATGTTGTTGAGTGCAGCCTTAGACTAGCCGACGCCATATAGCTAGAATGTTGCTGCGTGCAGCCTTAGACTAGCCGACGCCATATAGCTAGAATGTTGTTGAGTGCAGCCTTAGACTAGCCGACGCCATATAGCTAGAATGTTGCTGCGTGCAGCCTTAGACTAGCCGACGCCATATGACTAGAATGTTGCTGCGTGCAGCCTTAGACTAGCCGACGCCTTATAGATAGAATGTTGCTTCGTGCAGCCTTAGACTAGCTGACGCCTTATAGCTAGAATGTTGTTGAGTGCAGCCTTAGACTAGCTGACGCCTTATAGCTAGAATGTTACAAGTGCAGCCTTAGACTAGCCGACGCCATATAGCTAGAATGTTGTTGAGTGCAGCCTTAGACTAGCTGACGCCTTATAGCTAGAATGTTACAAGTGCAGCCTTAGACTAGCCGACGCCTTATAGCTAGAATGTTGTTGAGTGCAGCCTTAGACTAGCCGACGCCTTATAGCTAGAATGTTGCTGCGTGCAGCCTTAGACTAGCCGACGCCTTATAGCTAGAATGTTGGTTCGTGCAGCCTTAGACTAGCTGACGCCTTATAGCTAGAATGTTGTTGAGTGCAGCCTTAGATTAGCCGACGCCTTAGAGCTAGAATGTTACTAAGTGCAGCCTTAGACTAGCCGACGCCATATAACTAGAATGTTGTTGAGTGCAGCCTGACACTAGCCGACGCCATATAGTTAGAATGTTGTTGAGTGCAGCCTTAGACTAACCCACGCCATATAGCTAGAATGTTGTTGAGTGCAGCCTTAGACTAGCCGACGCCATATAGCTAGAATGTTGTTGAGTGCAGCCTTAGACTAGCTGACGCCTTATAGCTAGAATGTTGCTGAGTGCAGCCTTAGACTAGCTGACGCCTTATAACTACAATGTTGTTGAGTGCAGCCTTAGACTAGCCGA
Source organism: Haliotis rubra (assembly GCF_003918875.1). Taxonomy (NCBI): domain Eukaryota; kingdom Metazoa; phylum Mollusca; class Gastropoda; order Lepetellida; family Haliotidae; genus Haliotis; species Haliotis rubra. Next base: position 26,794 of record NW_025767743.1, on the reverse strand, counting down.
CGTCATATAGATAGAATGTTGCTGCGTGCAGCCTTAGACTAGCCGACGCCTTATAGCTAGAATGTTGCTGAGTGCAGCCTTAGACTAGCTGACGCCTTATAGCTAGAATGTTGTTGAGTGCAGCCTTAGACTATCCGACGCCATATAGCTAGAATGTTGCTGCGTGCAGCCTTAGACTAGCTGACGCCTTATAGATAGAATGTTGTTGAGTGCAGCCTTAGACTAGCTGACGCCTTATAGCTAGAATGTTACTAAGTGCAGCCTTAGACTAGCCGACGCCATATAGCTAGAATGTTGTTGAGTGCAACCTTAGACTAGACGACGCCTTATAGCTAGAATGTTGTTGAGTGCAGCCTTAGACTAGCCGACGCCATATAGCTAGAATGTTGCTGCGTGCAGCCTTAGACTAGCCGACGCCTTATAGATAGAATGTTGCTACGTGCAGCCTTAGACTAGCTGACGCCTTATAGCTAGAATGTTGCTGCGTGCAGCTTTAGACTAGCCGACGCCTTATAGCTAGAATGTTACTGAGTGGAGCCTTAGACTAGCTGACGCCTTATAGCTAGAATGTTGTTGAGTGCAGCCTTAGACTAGCCGACGCCATATAGCTAGAATGTTGCTGCGTGCAGCCTTAGACTAGCCGACGCCTTATAGCTAGAATGTTGCTGAGTGCAGCCTTAGACTAGCTGACGCCTTATAGCTAGAATGTTGCTGCGTGCAGCCTTAGACTAGCCGACGCCTTATAGCTAGAATGTTACTAAGTGCAGTATTAGACTAGCCGACGCCTTATAGCTAGAATGTTACTGAGTGGAGCCTTAGACTAACTGACGCCTTATAGCTAGAATGTCGCTGAGTGCAGCCTTAGACTAGCCGACGCCGTATAGCTAGAATGTTGCTGAGAGCGGCTACACTAGCCGACGCCATATAGCTGGAATATTCCTGAGGGCAGCTTTAGACTAAGCGAAGACATATGACACTAATATTTCTGAGTGCAGCCTGACACTAGCCGACGCCGTATAGCTAGAATATTGCTGAGAGTGGCTACACTAGCCGACGCCGTATAGCTAGAATATTAATGAGAGCGGCTACACTAGCCGGCGCCATATAGCTGGAATATTGCTGAGCGTGGCTACACTAGCCGACGGCGTATAGCTAGAATGTTGCTGAGTGCAGCTTTATACTAGCCGAAGCCATATAGCTGGAACATTTTAGAAGTATGGCGTTACACAAGCCTACGTACGAAAAAGGAGAAAAACAAAATTTTCCTACCTGAATACTGAGACTGGCTCGTTTGATTTGAACAGTCTCAATGTACGTCTTGGTCATCCAACACTGTGTGAGAAGCCTGCTTTCCATCTGAAGCCACCCCAAGGAATCATACCAGGATCCCTCATAATCAGTCCATGTTATCATAATAGCACAAGCAGCTATATGGAATACTTTTTTTCTGGAAAACATCAAATAGGTTCCAAAACCCATTGGAATTCATTCATACATATAAAATGAACTTCATTAACACAATTCCCACCTTAAATGGATTTCTATACAAAATATTCGCCTATCAGAAAATAATTATCTGTTTGCGCTTCAGTCTAAAAGATTCGGACAAACGTTTAATTATCAAAGCTATAAAGTAAACGGTTAACAATGACCCCACCTCGCTTAGAGAACTTGCAATAAGGATACAACTAACAAGCACTGATGAATGTTTCAAGGCTTCTGGGGCTGGATGTTTACAACTAATATGTTCCATGTCGAGACTGTCGACGGCAATATTTGTCTAAGTCTAGGTAAGTTGATTTATGATATTCACGCCATTCATGCCTGATTGGTTAGGACGGAAGGATCGATGGAGGAATGTTCAAAGATGATACAATTCTGTAGCATGTATGATAGTCGTAAATAGTGTAGCATGTAGCATGTATGATAGTCGTAAATACCACAGCTGTTTTCCCACCTTACTTCATTTTCTTTTTTAAAACATATACTGAGTCAAAAAAGAAACTTCACATTCTTTCTTCAGGGCACTATAAAAGAACAAGAGATGGTAAGATGGTTAAATTGTTATTATTTCATTGCTGAGATCTGTGGGATGTACTCGATACACTGCCAGTGCCATAATCAGTTCCGTTAGGCTACACCGCCGTTCCAAAACATGGGTATACAGAATGTCAAGTCACAAGAATAAAAATGCGAAATTTCTCAGTTCAATATTGTGTATGGCCGCCCCGCGCATTCACCACTGCCAAACACTGTCTCTTCATCGACTGCCTGATGCTTGTGAACACGTGGTTGGGGATTCTGCGCCATTGCTCTTGCAAGGCAGCGCCAAGTTTCTGCAAATTCTGAGGTTGGTTCCTAAGACCACGAAGCCTTCTCCCAAGTGCATCCCAAACGTGCTCTATTGGATTAAGGTCAGGGGACCTCGATGGCCAGGCCATGACGTTGATTCCAGCGTTTTGAAGGAAATTTCGTGTCAACATCGCGGTATGCGGCCGAGCATTATCATGCTGGAACTGTAGACCTGGGCCATGAGCCGCCATGAAAGGAACGAGTTCAGGGGTGAGCACCTGGTCGCGGTAAGCAGCAGCTGTGAGGTTTCCACGGATGACCAGAAGTCGGGAACGGTTGTTCCACAGAAAGCACCCACACCATGCAACTTCCGCCCCCAAATCTGTCGACTTCCTGTACACAACATTGGGCATACCGTTCACGACGTCGTCTCCAGACTCTATGCCTGCCTTCTGCGAATCTGAGAGTAAACCTGGATTCATCGCTAAAGACGACTCGATTTCAGTCTCTCTGGGTCCATCGGAGGCGACGTTGGGCCCACAGCAGACGTTGACGTTGACGAAACGGCGTCAATATTGGCCCACGATATGGACGTCGAGAATGGAGATTGACAGCCCGCAACCGATTTCGAATTGTCTGTGAGGACAGTCGACCTCTAAACATCTAGCCGGCAGCATGTAGCCGGCAGAAATCTGTCACGTAGGTGACGTAGGACGATTTGACGGTCTTCTGCTCGTGACGACCCGACCTTGGACGATCAGAAGTGGTGCCAGTTTGTTGTAGACGATCTCGCAAGTCATACACAGTACGACGGCTGCATCCCATTGCTCTTGCGACGTCAATAACTGATCTTCCCGCTTGCAACATGCCAACGGCACGTTCACGTTGCACATTTGACAATCGTGGCATTTCAAGTACCGTTAGAATTGTGGTTTAAAAGTGTTTTTTCAATTCTTGAGGCCAATGCAAACACGTGCATATGAAGAAAACTTCGATGCGAAGATCACGTGATCGACTGCACGTGCAAAACCTGATTTGGCACTAATGTCATTTGCACGACGAATGGATGGGTTTGAGTGGGTTTTGCTCACGTTTTTCTAGAGTCGAAAGATAGGGATCCCATTTCGGATACATAGATGTATCATCAGAGAAAAGTTATTCATTATTTTTCAAATTACATTTTGTGAAGTTTCTTTTTTGACTCAGTATATTATAAAATTATGTAAATTTCGTGGTTGAAAAGAAACCTATTCCACGTTGCTCTGCTACAAGAAAATAACACCAGCGTACGCGTGTATTTTATTACTGATGAAATGTCACGGAAATGTTTTATTGTGTTCGATGAACAATTTAATGATAAAAACCTGAAGGTTGTTCTGATTTTCTTTTAAACTCAATGAAACGTTTTCTGACATGATGGGACCTTTACGTCAGGAATAGCCTGAAGCTGGGGATTAGCAGCTCGGAGCTTGCGGGGGGTTAGATCGAGCAGACGGACGATGAATAATCGGCTACACAGTACCTGCCTGTCCGACATCCTTCTATTATCATATTGACGTATACCGTGACATTACTGCAAGACGTTGGTGCCCCGGCCGCGTCATAAAATATGGTACTTGTTGGTCCCTGCCTGGCGCTCGGCATTAATGGGTACAACAAGGACTGGTCGGCTCGGAGTCAGTATGATGTGTCTGAGTGGGGTATTCATGCTTCACTGCGGCATGGTATCTCAGTGGGCTAGCACTATAAAACCAGCTTAAGTCTGGGCTAGTACAAGCAGCCGCACATACACATACACACACATGCACGTCGTCATATGAGCGAAATATTCTCAAGCACGACGTAAAACCCAATTTCACCTGGTGTTCTTGGGTTGTGTTCTCACCGAATTCTTTTACATACAAGACGAGTATATGGATGACAGCGTCTTCTTTATTGTATAACACGACGCTTCTGGGCTACTTCTTGCCCTTCTTCAGGTGACTTCTTGCTTTTCGGTGATTTTTGCCCCTTCTCCAGGTGATAAAATAACATGTCACTCACATCACCTGAAGAAGGCAAGAAGTCACCTGAAGAAGGGCAAGAAGTAGCCCAGAAGCGTCGTCTTATACAATAAAGAAGAAGCTGTCATCTATATACTCGTCTTATATATTCATCAACTTCTAAATGCCTTTCAAGAATTCTTTTACGTACAAATTTTGGATTAACCTGTTGTTTCAAATTGGGAAATCGCCACGAAACACCTGGTTTTTATTAGATTAGATTTCGACCATTCGCCATTCTCGGAAGCTGAACATATATTAGGTTTCTTACAAGGGATGTATCGTGAACAGTATTTCGGAAATGCGTACACATCTTTCTCTAAAGGGAGATATTATTTGAGCAACGGAAACACAAAACGTTCAGGAAAGGAAGGTGATAATATTTCTGCGTGAGAATTTATCGAGAAAACGTTAAGAAAACATGACTTAAGGGAGCCAGCCCATCCCCTTAAACCCGAATACTACATATACATAGATCTGCTACAAATATCAATAGCAGTTAGAAAGGGTGAAATTAAGAGAAATTACTGAATAACTATCAAGAAAATGTATATAGGGGATATCTTTTACCGACAGCATTAGTGTTGTTTTCAATTTTTTTGTCTTATATTTGCTTCCTCGCGTACCACAGACGATTGTAGTGAATGAGTGACTATAGGTTTACGCCGCTTTTAGCAATATTCCAGTTCCAACACTAGAAATGGGCTTCACACATTGTAACCATATAGGGAATCGAACCCAGGTCTTCAGCGTGACGAACGAACGCCTTAACCACTAGGCTACCCAACCGTCCCTAAACGATTGTATTACAAGGGAGACATCAACGGTCCGCTCGTCGCCGCACTACAGCTGCTGGTGGACTGGTGTAGTTCCGAATCCCTTGTGTCAAAAGGCAGTCTGACAGCTTCAAGCCCCAACACACAATAGTGTAATATCTTCCACACACCTCGCTGACATATAACTGGTATACATTTCATAACCCCAACAAGGAAAGCCGAACTTGTGAATAATACTATAAGATTACTATTACCGAAGACTAATAGGTCTGTGCTTTTACAGTTACCTCAAAACTAAACTTGACCGAGCACTTCCGATTGTCATGCAAGGGAGATAACAATAGATGGAGGCATATTATAAGACAAGATAAGATATGGCAAATAGTACCTTTCAATTCATGAAGTATTCTTCTCACAGGTTTTGCTCTTATGCTTAATACTTTTAAAAAAATAAAAAATTGAATTATTACATAGGTTTTGATTGATATGGCTGTACATAAATATCTGGTATTTCATAATCGGTTGATTTAATTAGCAATCGAGATTGTTAATGGCTGTATCTTCGAAGCGGGTTAAAGTATTGTAAAATTATAGTCCTCCTGAGAGGTTAAGTCCCAAAGCTTTAAAGGTCGATTTCGCTTTACCAAACATTTAAACGGAGTATATTCGTTGTTTGAACTAACAGCTATAACTCGGTACAATCGCCAAAAGCTGAAGGGATGGTGTAAGTCCAGCTGGGGTCCATGCAGGTAGCAAAACCACTGTAGGTCCCCATAGTGATCTACCTTGAGTTGCTGGCGATACTCAGCCCGTTTGTTATCTTGTATTGTCCTGATTGATATCATCTATTAAAGATAGATGCTAGTTTAATTTAATTCTTGATACTGTGATATTCTAGTTGGTTTTACTGTCCTACAGTTTTGTATTTATCATGAATTTATAACTGGTTTTAGTCACGATATGGCAGAAATACTGCTGATGTGACTCTAAACTCTAACTCACTCACTCTCTCATGTACAGGTAGGACTTGGTGATCTGATCCAACTGGTTTACTTTAGTGTAGAGACGGGTGTAAGCCATTAAGTGATCCGCATCAGATCATTTCAAATGATGATCCATGAAGTATGGGGACATGTTTACAATTTACGGAACTGAAAGTCTCTGAATGGCTTTGACATTACATTACATTACATGATAACATACCTGTGACAAATAAAAAAGTAGTCCCCTTTGTAGTTTTGAGTTTCTTAAGTGTGTTTGGGGATGTTCAATACGTTCAACTACAGCGTTAAGACAAACTCTCTGCAACCCCAGAATCCGGAAAGTGTATCAATATTTGGAACAAGGTCCACGGATCAGTTATAAATAGCATTAAAAAGTTAACGTGTAGTTTCGTATGCAAGTGATTATAACAATAGATCCGCCGATTCACACAATCCGTTCTACCCTACATAACGTAGAGATATATCAGAGTTTGCCAGTGTATCTATCGTTGTGGGAGAGAGCGCACTCTGAGTCGCTGTGCTCATGGCAGGTCGAAGATGGAACAAGTTGGCAACCTTCAGAGGACTATGTCACAGCATGAAGAAGAAGCTGTGCTGCTGTGCCTGGCCAGGATATCAGGTAGGTGTCTCCAACTGCCGCTCATATATACTTAATCTACCATGGTCCTACTTGCTTCCTTCCTTCCTTTCTCCCTACCCTCCTTTCTCCTTAAGTCCTCTATCTCATTAGCATCCTCAAATTGAGTTGATTCATTCATAATATTCATAGTAAAGAGTTGACCTATGATGGCATGTGAAGTTACCTATCAAATTCCATTCACACTTGGAATTCCGATTCTCAGGGAAAGAAATCTGTGTCATTGACGACTTCATAATTTTAAGACTCACGCATACTATCACAGTGCGGGCGGTGGGGTAGCCTAGAATAGATTTCACATAGAAGGTGAACGTTAGAATATATTCCGCATAGAAGATGAATATGAATATGATATATTTGGCGTAAATTACACAATTCTTTGTACTCGTCGTGTCATATGTTGAAGTTGCTGTTTTCCCCTGTCCTCAGTTGGTGCCACCAGACGAGGACTGGGAGGACGAGGACCGCCTGACAGAAGATGAAAGAAGGTCGTGTGTGTCAGAGAGGACCCTGTTCCTGGTGTCTCAACACGTGGGCATGGGTTTCCAGATGCTGGGTCTGAGACTGGGGCTTCCGTACGTCAGTGTGGAGAGGTGCACGCTGTCACAGTCTTCGCCTCAGATGCAGATATTCGCCATGCTGAACACGTGGAGACAGCGGAAGGGAAGACGGGCAACTGTTGAAGTCCTGTTTCAAGCCCTGTCGGACAGCATGTCGGTCTGCACGGTGGACATGCCTCATGTCTACAGGGTGATCCGTGAAATGTAACATTGTGTGTCACCATATACATCCACGTACAGCAAGCAGCTCTCTGGGACTCGTGACATACTTAAATATATTTCAAGTTCACTTCAGTTTTGCGAGATGTTGTTGAGAAGTATCAGTAATATTTCAGTAATGTCGATGTGTCCCTCCCATGATGTCTTGGACTCCGTGTAAACGTGGGATATTTTATGAAGGTGTTGACCTAATAAAGTCTTACAATGTTCTGTTTTGTGTTTATTCTTTAAGTGAGTGAGTGAGTGAGTGAGTGAGTATGCTTTTAGGTCGCTTTTAGCAACATTTGAGCAATATCACGGTGGAGGACACCAGAAATGGGCTTCACATATTGTACCCATGTGGGAATCGAACCCGGGTCTTTGGCATGACGAGCCAACACTTTAACCACTAGGCTATCCCATCACCCTTTCTCTTTAAGAATGAATAAAGCATGTGAGCGTAACGTACTGTTGAAGACAGTGAATAAAGTTTAGGTTTAACCCGTACAAGCAGATATGCAGTTACATGCCGCATGTACACTGGTTGGTCCGTGAAATGTAACATTACTAGAGACAGACACTACGACATACGACTTCCTGAATGTATAATTACATGTATGAACGACAAGTTTCCTTAATGTTGACCTCATTTGTACGTTACTTTGGTGAGAAAGATTACCCAAATAATTATTTTCTTAGATTGTAAACAGTCTTCATCTATCCCTGCTATGATTCAAAACCTTTACACTTTGGTTTTGTGTATCCACTGGATGTTTGCGAATATATTTCCTGATAAAACTTAAGACTACTGCCAGATGCACCTTATCTTCATGTTTGTATAACCGTTGTGAAGAGAATGATCCGAGCAAGGAAACCCAGTTAAAGACAGTGAATAAGTGCGGGTTGACGCCCTGTCTGATAGCATGGCTGTGTTCACTGTAGACTGGCCTCATGTATACAGGTATATCAGATACACAGGGCTACTGAGAATCTGGATACCTAGAACATGATGATGTAGTGAATATGGCGTCATACTTCACGACCGGTTATAATTACTCCATTGTTGTCATTCAACTGTTACAAAAGGAGCTTACAGTTGTTTATAATTTTGTAGTTAAGTAAGAGTAAACTTTCTTGTTATACATATTTTTTAGTCACTCTACTTTGCAAATTTCGAAATGCAGATAACAACACTAACATGAATGTTCCATTTTGAAGCAGGAGTCGTGGGCTTCTGGTAGACATTACAGACACAGTTGTGGACAGACACACCCACAGACTTCCCCCCATGTCCACACACATACACACACCCCCACCCATACCCGAATATAGAAAACACACGCACACACACACGCACGCACGTTCGCACACGCATAGCGCAGAGACTGGCTGGGACGCCATGTTATATGTCCTATTTACGTATCATGAACACTGTGCATTGCTATTTGGCGGAATGGGAAGGTATCCGTGAAATGTAACACACGTAATCAGATTGCTGTTTCTAAATGGCACCAGTTGACATTAATTGTGACTGTGTATTAGAACCTGTTCGTCATGGTGACCATTATGCTACAATTGTCTGTAAACTTATCTGCCCGTGAAGATCCGGGTTAGAATTGATCTTCATTTACACATGCTCGTCGTAAAAGGCGACTAACAGGATCGGGTGGTGAAGCTCGCTGACTGGGTTGACCCATGTCATCGGTTCCCAATTGGGCAGATCGATGCTCATGCTGTTGATCACTGGATTGTCTGGTACTGACTGAATTATGTGCAGACGGACGCCATATGGCTGGAATATTGCTGAGTGCGGCGTAAAACTAAACTCACTCATTCTGTGAACCTACTGAAACTCGATAAGGGAGCGAAGTCAAACATCCGTTAAATAGCAGCATTGTAATAAGCTTTAGAGAGTCGCCCTTACACGTGTGTGTTCTTTTGTTTGCAAAGAATAAGTATGCTGTCGACACAGACAATTGCTCAGTACACTGCTTGTCTAGTTTAAAATGTATCGAAAATACATTTTCAGTGTTAGGTGCGTTTATACAATATTTATAAGAAATAAATTAAACTAAAACAGAGAACTGACATGTGGACATATAAATGGCGGTGACAGATTGAACATAGAGTGAGATACTTTAATTGAAGAAGGACAAGTTGTTTGAATTAAATTCTTTACAGTTTAAACCTGCTATACAAATGTTGGCATAACATAGTGCTTACTGTTGACACAGACCCGCCCATAATGTGTGCATCAGAGACCATATTTATGGGGCTAGTGCGTTGTGTAAGTGCATCCCATGCATTGTGTTTAGGGGTGGTGATAAACAGAAATGGTGGTGCGTTCATACGATGTCTGTCTTTGAAACGTTTGTTAAGGCTTATACTTCCTATCCAAAGTGAAAGTTCAGGTTCCCGTGTATATTTAACAGTATATTACACTACCTCAAAACAGAACTGTTAACAAATGCAGTTTAGCGAACTTAACCCAGCATTTCCGATTGTAATACAAGGGAGATAACACTAGGTGGAGGTATATTTTTAGACTGGTTTGTCTGTCGTAGAGCGCATGCACCTTACCGCTGCTGGGACTTTAGGTTACACAACACCAAATGTTTTCCCATGGACTTCTATTGTAAAGTTATATATTTCTTTAAATCATCCAGGCTGTCAACAGCCATTCCATGTACGTATGTGTACAGTCTGGACTTTAAACTACAGTAAAAAAAAACCCACAAATCCCGGCTAACTTATCGTGGTAATTTTCCGAGCACAGGAAGCTGAACACATCAACCCCATTTCTGCACCAAATGTCGCCAACATGAAAATATCTGTACACACAATAAGCATACGTCGTGGTGATAAAAATGACAGCACTAAATACTTAATATTATTATAGGTTATAACTGCTGGATGGGTGCGCTTTTAAAAACCATAAAATTCTTACACTATTTCATCCAACCACAGCTCTCACATGTCTCTATCTCTTCAGATGTTTACATACGGTACTCGCTCAGGGCGCATGTCCTTCTCATTTAGTGTAGTGGAACCTGTAAGGACAGGGTACTAGCTATGTCGTCTGCTGTCAACATATCCGTGAAGTCTGTTGTGACTATATCCGTGAAACTGTTAGGGAACGATACTGAAGACAACATTATTTTCACGGACCACCCTGTATACATGTGACCGTGACCGCATGTCTGTTTGCACGGGTTAAACCTGAACTTCAGTCACTGTCTTCCACAGTACGTATACGTTACACTCACATGCTCCATTCATTCTTAAAGAGAGACACTAAACTGAAGATGAAGAAAACATTGTAAGTCTTTAATGCTTCATTAGGCTAACACCTTCATAGTATGTATATCTCATGTTTATACCTTGTCAAATGATGATCCGTGAAGCATGAGGCCATGCTTACAATTTACCGAACTGAAAGTCTCTGAATGGCTTTGACATTACATTACATTACATGATAACATATCTGTGACAGATACAAAAGTAGTCCCCTTTGTCGTTTTGAGTGTCTTAAGCGTGTTTGGGGATGTTCAATACGTTTAACTACAGCGTTCAGACAAACTCTCTGCAACCCCAGAATCCTGAAAGTGTATCAATATTTGGAAAAAGGTCCACGGAACAGTCCACGGATCAGTTATAAATAGCATTACAATGTAAACGTGTTTCTAGTTTCGTATGCAAGTGATTATAACAATAGATCCGCCGATTCAAACAATCCGTTCTACCCTACATAACGTAGAGATATATCAGAGTTTGCCAGTGTATCTATCGTTGTGGGAGAGAGCGCACCTCGAGGCGCTGTGCTCATGGCAGGTCGAAGATGGAACAAGTTGGCAACCTTCAGAGGAATATGTCACAGCATGAAGAAGAAGCTGTGCTGCTGTGCCTGGCCAGGATATCAGGTAGGTGTCTCCAACTGCCGCTCATATATACTTAATCTACCATGGTCCTACTGGCTTCCTTCCTTCCTTTCTCCCTACCCTCCTTTCTCCTTAAGTCCTCTATCACATTAGCACCCTCAAATTGAGTTGATTCATTCATAATATTCATAGTAAAGAGTTGACCTATGATGGCATGTGAAGTTACCAATCAAATTCCATTCACACTTGGAATTCAGATTCTCAGGGAAAGAAATCTTTGTTATTGATGACTTCATAATTTTAAGACTCACGCATACTATCACACTGCGGGCGGTGGGGTAGCCTAGAATAGATTTCACATAGAAGGTGAACGTTAGAATATATTCCACATGGATGATGAATATGAATATGATATATTTGGCGTAAATTACACAATTCTTTGTACTCGTCGTGTCATATGTTGAAGATGCTGTTTTCCCCTGTCCTCAGTTGGTGCCACCAGACGAGGACTGGGAGGACGAGGACCGCCTGACAGAAGATGAAAGAAGGTCGTGTGTGTCAGAGAGGGACCCTGTTCCTGGTATCTCAACACGTGGGCGGTGGTTTCCAGATGCTGGGTCTGAGACTGGGGCTTCCGTACGTCAGTGTGGAGAGGTGCACGCTGTCACAGTCATCGCCTCAGATGCAGATATTCGCCATGCTGAACACGTGGAGACAGCGGAAGGGAAGACGGGCAACTGTTGAAGTCCTGGTTCAAGCCCTGTCTGACAGCATGTCGGTCTGCACGGTGGACTTGCCTCATGTCTACAGGGTGATCCGTGAAATGTAACATTGTGTGTCACCATATACATCCACGTACAGCAAGCAGCTCTCTGGGACTCGTGACATACTTAAATATATTTCAAGTTCACTTCAGTTTTGCGAGATGTTGTTGAGAAGTATCAGTAATATTTCAGTAATGTCGATGTGTCCCTCCCATGATGTCTTGGACTCCGTGTAAACGTGGGATATTTTATGAAGGTGTTGACCTAATAAAGTCTTACAATGTTCTGTTTTGTGTTTATTCTTTAAGTGAGTGAGTGAGTGAGTGAGTGAGTATGCTTTTAGGTCGCTTTTAGCAACATTTGAGCAATATCACGGTGGAGGACACCAGAAATGGGCTTCACATATTGTACCCATGTGGGGAATCGAACCCGGGTCTTTGGCATGACGAGCCAACACTTTAACCACGAGGCTATCCCATCACCCTTTCTCTTTAAGAATGAATGAAGCATGTGAGCGTAACGTACTGTTGAAGACAGTGAATAAAGTTTAGGTTTAACCCGTACAAGCAGATATGCAGTTACATGCCGCATGTACACTGGTTGGTCCGTGAAATGTAACATTACTAGAGACAGACACTACGACATACGACTTCCTGAATGTATAATTACATGTATGAACGACAAGTTTCCTTAATGTTGACCTCATTTGTACGTTACTTTGGTGAGAAAGATTACCCAAATAATTATTTTCTTAGATTGTAAACAGTCTTCATCTATCCCTGCTATGATTCAAAACCTTTACACTTTGGTTTTGTGTATCCACTGGATGTTTGCGAATATATTTCCTGATAAAACTTAAGACTACTGCCAGATGCACCTTATCTTCATGTTTGTATAACCGTTGTGAAGAGAATGATCCGAGCAAGGAAACCCAGTTAAAGACAGTGAATAAGTGCGGGTTGACGCCCTGTCTGATAGCATGGCTGTGTTCACTGTAGACTGGCCTCATGTATACAGGTATATCAGATACACAGGGCTACTGAGAATCTGGATACCTAGAACATGATGATGTAGTGAATATGGCGTCATACTTCACGACCGGTTATAATTACTCCATTGTTGTCATTCAACTGTTACAAAAGGAGCTTACAGTTGTTTATAATTTTGTAGTTAAGTAAGAGTAAACTTTCTTGTTATACATATTTTTAGTCACTCTACTTTGCAAATTTCGAAATGCAGATAACAACACTAACATGAATGTTCCATTTTGAAGCAGGAGTCGTGGGCTTCTGGTAGACATTACAGACACAGTTGTGGACAGACACACCCACAGACTTCCCCCCATGTCCACACACATACACACACACACCCATACCCGAATATAGAAAGCACACGCACACACACACACGCACGCACGTTCGCACACGCATAGCGCAGAGACTGGCTGGGACGCCATGTTATATGTCCTATTTACGTATCATGAACACTGTGCATTGCTATTTGGCGGAATGGGAAGGTATCCGTGAAATGTAACACACGTAATCAGATTGCTGTTTCTAAATGGCACCAGTTGACATTAATTGTGACTGTGTATTAGAACCTGTTCGTCATGGTGACCATTATGCTACAATTGTCTGTAAACTTATCTGCCCGTGAAGATCCGGGTTAGAATTGATCTTCATTTACACATGCTCGTCGTAAAAGGCGACTAACAGGATCGGGTGGTGAAGCTCGCTGACTGGGTTGACCCATGTCATCGGTTCCCAATTGGGCAGATCGATGCTCATGCTGTTGATCACTGGATTGTCTGGTACTGACTGAATTATGTGCAGACGGACGCCATATGGCTGGAATATTGCTGAGTGCGGCGTAAAACTAAACTCACTCACTCTGTGAACCTACTGAAACTCGATAAGGGAGCGAAGTCAAACATCCGTTAAATAGCAGCATTGTAATAAGCTTTAGAGAGTCGCCCTTACACGTGTGTGTTCTTTTGTTTGCAAAGAATAATTATGCTGTCGACACAGACAATTGCTCAGTACACTGCTTGTCTAGTTTAAAATGTATCGAAAATACATTTTCAGTGTTAGGTGCGTTTATACAATATTTATAAGAAATAAATTAAACTAAAACAGAGAACTGACATGTGGACATATAAATGGCGGTGACAGATTGAACATAGAGTGAGATACTTTAATTGAAGAAGGACAAGTTGTTTGAATTAAATTCTTTACAGTTTAAACCTACTATACAAATGTTGGCATAACATAGTGCTTACTGTTGACACAGACACGCCCATAATGTGTGCATCAGAGACCATATTTATGGTGCTAGTGCGTTGTGTAAGTGCATCCCATGCATTGTGTTTAGGGGTGGTGATAAACAGAAATGGTGGTGCGTTCATACGATGTCTGTCTTTGAAACGTTTGTTAAGGCTTATACTTCCTATCCAAAGTGAAAGTTCAGGTTCCCGTGTATATTTAACAGTATATTACACTACCTCAAAACAGAACTGTTAACAAATGCAGTTTAGCGAACTTAACCCAGCATTTCCGATTGTAATACAAGGGAGATAACACTAGGTGGAGGTATATTTTTTAGACTGGTTTGTCTGTCGTAGAGCGCATGCACCTTACCGCTGCTGGGACTTTAGGTTACACAACACCAAATGTTTTCCCATGGACTTCTATTGTAAAGTTATATATTTCTTTAAATCATCCAGGCTGTCAACAGCCATTCCATGTACGTATGTGTACAGTCTGGACTTTAAACTACAGTAAAAAAAAACCCACAAATCCCGGCTAACTTATCGTGGTAATTTTCCGAGCACAGGAAGCTGAACACATCAACCCCATTTCTGCACCAAATGTCGCCAACATGAAAATATCTGTACACACAATAAGCATACGTCGTGGTGATAAAAATGACAGCACTAAATACTTAATATTATTATAGGTTATAACTGCTGGATGGGTGCGCTTTTAAAAACCATAAAATTCTTACACTATTTCATCCAACCACAGCTCTCACATGTCTCTATCTCTTCAAATGTTTACATACGGTACTCGCTCAGGGCGCATGTCCTTCTCATTTAGTGTAGTGGAACCTTTAAGGACAGGGTACAGGTCTAGCTATGTCGTCTGCTGTCAACATATCCGTGAAGTCTGTTGTGACTATATCCGTGAAACTGTTAGGGGACGATACTGTAGACAACATTATTTTCACGGACCACCCTGTATACATGTGACCGTGACCGCATGTCTGTTTGCACGGGTTAAACCTGAACTTCAGTCACTGTCTTCAACAGTACATATACGTTACACACACATGCTTCATTCAATCTTAGTCAGTCAGTAAAGAGAGACACTAAACTCAAGATGAAGAAAACATTGTAAGTCTTTAATGCTTCATTAGGCTAACACCTTCATAGTATATCTCATGTTTACACCTTGTCAAATGATGATCCGTGAAGCATGAGGCCATGCTTACAATTTACGGAACTGAAAGTCTCTGAATGGCTTTGACATTACATTACATTACATGATAACATATCTGTGACAGATACAAAAGTAGTCCCCTTTGTAGTTTTGAGTGTCTTAAGTGTGTTTGGGGATGTTAAATACAGGTTCAACTACAGCGTTAAGACAAACTCTCTGCAACCCCAGAATCCGGAAAGTGTATCAATATTTGGAAAAAGGTCCACGGATCAGTCCACGGATCAGTTATAAATAGCATTACAATGTTAACGTGTATGTAGTTTCGTATGCAAGTCATTATAACAATAGATCCGCCGATTCACACACTCCGTTTTACCCTACATAACGTAGAGATATATCAGAGTTTGCCAGTTTATCTATCGTTGTGGGAGAGAGCGCACTCCGAGTTGCTGTGTTCATGGCAGATCGAAGATGGAACAAGTTGGCAACCTTCAGAGGACTATGTCACAGCATGAAGAAGAAGCTGTGCTGCTGTGCCTGGCCAGGATATCAGGTAGGTGTCTCCAACTGCCGCTCATATATACTTAATCTACCATGGTCCTACTTGCTTCCTTCCTTCCTTTCTCCCTACCCTCCTTTCTCCTTAAGTCCTCTATCACATTAGCATCCTCAAATTGAGTTGATTCATTCATAATATTCATAGTAAAGAGTTGATGAATATGAATA
The DNA here is from genome assembly GCF_003918875.1 of Haliotis rubra. Taxonomy (NCBI): domain Eukaryota; kingdom Metazoa; phylum Mollusca; class Gastropoda; order Lepetellida; family Haliotidae; genus Haliotis; species Haliotis rubra. The sequence goes on along the minus strand of NW_025767743.1, from coordinate 10,480 downwards.
TGATATATTTGGCGTAAATTACACAATTCTTTGTACTCGTCGTGTCATGTGTTGAAGTTGTTTTCCCCTGTCCTCAGTTGGTGCCACCAGACGAGGACTGGGAGGACGAGGACCGCCTGACAGAAGATGAAAGAAGGTCGTGTGTGTCAGAGAGGACCCTGTTCCTGGTGTCTCAACACGTGGGCGGGGGTTTCCAGATGCTGGGTCTGAGACTGGGGCTTCCGTACGTCAGTGTGGAGAGGTGCACGCTGTCACAGTCATCGCCTCAGATGCAGATATTCGCCATGCTGAACACGTGGAGACAGCGGAAGGGAAGACGGGCAACTGTTGAAGTCCTGCTTCAAGCCCTGTCTGACAGCATGTCGGTCTGCACGGTGGACATGCCTCATGTCTACAGGGTGATCCGTGAAATGTAACATTGTGTGTCACCATATACATCCACGTACAGCAAGCAGCTCTCTGGGACTCGTGACATACTTAAATATATTTCAAGTTCACTGCAGTTTTGCGAGATGTTGAAGGATAAGTATCAGTAATATTTCAGTAATGTCGATGTGTCCCTCCCATGATGTCTTGACTCCGTGTAAACGTGGGATATGTTATGAAGGTGTTGACCTAATAAAGTCTTACAATGTTCTGTTTTGTGTCTATTCTTTAAGTGAGTGAGTGAGTGAGTGAGTTTTAGGTCGCTTTTAGCAACATTTGAGCAATATCACGGTGGAGGACACCAGAAATGGGCTTCACATATTGTACCCATGTGGGGAATCGAACCCGGGTCTTTGGCATGACGAGCCAACACTTTAACCACGAGGCTATCCCATCACCCTTTCTCTTTAAGAATGAATGAAGCATGTGAGTGTAACGTACTGTTGAAGACAGTGAATAAAGTTTAGGTTTAACCCGTACAAGCAGATATGCAGTCACATGCCGCATGTACACAGGTTGGTCCGTGAAATGTAACATTACTGGAGACAGACACTACGACATACGACTTCCTGAATGTATAATTACATGTATGAACGACAAGTTTCCTTAATGTTGACCGCATTTGTACGTTACTTTGGTGAGAAAGATAACCCAAATCATTATTTTCTTCAATTGTAAACAGTGTTCATCTATCCCTGCTATGATTTAAAACCTTTACACTTTGGTTTTGTGTATCCACTGGATGTTTGCGAATATATTTCCTGATAAAACTTAAGACTACTGCCAGATGCACCTTTTCTTCATGTTTGTGTAACCGTTGTGGAGAGAATGATCCGTGCAAGGTAACGCAGTTAAAGACAGTGAATAAGTGCGGGTTGACGCCCTGTCTGATAGCATGGCTGTGTTCACTGTAGACTGGCCTCATGTATACAGGTATATCAGATACACAGGGCTACTGAGAATCTGGATACCTAGAACATGATGATGTAGTGAATATGGCGTCATACTTCACGACCGGTTATAATTACTCCATTGTTGTCATTCAACTGTTACAAAAGGAGCTTACAGTTGTTTATAATTTTGTAGTTAAGTAAGAGTAAACTTTCTTGTTATACATATTTTTTAGTCACTCTACTTTGCAAATTTCGAAATGCAGATAACAACACTGACATGAATGTTCCATTTTGAAGCAGCAGTCGTGGGCTTCTGGTAGACATTACAGACACAGTTGTGGACAGACACACCCACAGACTTCCCCATGTCCACACACATACACACACACCCATACCCGATATAGAATATAGAAAACACACGCACACGCACACGCACGCACGTTCGCACACGCATAGCGCAGAGACTGGCTGGGACGCCATGTTATATGTCCTATTTACGTATCATGAACACTGTGCATTGCTATTTGGCGGAATGGGAAGGTATCCGTGAAATGTAACACACGTAATCAGATTGCTGTTTCTAAATGGCACCAGTTGACATTAATTGTGACTGTGTATTAGAACCTGTTCGTCATGGTGACCATTATGCTACAATTGTCTGTAAACTTATCTGCCCGTGAAGATCCGGGTTAGAATTGATCTTCATTTACACATGCTCGTCGTAAAAGGCGACTAACAGGATCGGGTGGTGAAGCTCGCTGACTGGGTTGACCCATGTCATCGGTTCCCAATTGCGCAGATCGATGCTCATGCTGTTGATCACTGGATTGTCTGGTACTGACTGAATTATTTGCAGACGGACGCCATATGGCTGGAATATTGCTGAGTGCGGCGTAAAACTAAACTCACTCACTCTGTGAACCTACTGAAACTCGATAAGGAGCGAAGTCAAACATCCGTTAAATAGCAGCATTGTAATAAGCTTTAGAGAGTCGCCCTTACACGTGTGTTCTTCTTTTGTTTGCAAAGAATAATTATGCTGTCGACACAGACCATTGCTCAGTACACTGCTTGTCTAGTTTAAAATGTATCGAAAATACATTTTCAGTGTTAGGTGCGTTTATACAATATTTATAAGAAATAAATTAAACTAAAACAGAGAACTGACTTGTGGACATATTAATGGCGGTGACAGATTGAACATAGAGTGAGATACTTTAATTGAAGAAGGACAAGTTGTTTGAATTAAATTCTTTACAGTTTAAACCTACTATACAAATGTTGGCATAACATATTGCTTACTGTTGACACAGACACGCCCATAATGTGTGCATCAGAGACCATATTTATTGTGCTAGTGCGTTGTGTAAGTGCATCCCATGCATTGTGTTTAGGGTGGTGATAAACAGAAATGGTGGTGCGTTCATACGATGTCTGTCTTTGAAACGTTTGTTAACGCTTATACTTCCTATCCAAAGTGAAAGTTCAGGTTCCCGTGTATATATTTAACAGTATATTACACTACCTCAAAACAAACTGTTAACAAATGCAGTTTAGCGAACTTAACCCAGCATTTCCGATTGTAATATAAGGGAGATAACACTAGGTGGAGGTATATTTTTAGACTGGTTTGTCTGTCGTAGAGCGCATGCACCTTACCGCTGCTGGGACTTTAGGTTACACAACACCAAATGTTTTCCCATAGACTTCTATTGTAAAGTTATATATTTCTTTAAATCATCCAGGCTGTCAACAGCCATTCCATGTACACATGTGTACAGTCTGGACTTTAAACTACAGTAAAAAAAACCCACAAATCCCGGCTAACTTATCGTGCTTATTTTCCGAGCACAGGAAGCTGAACACATCAACCCCATTCCTGCACCAAATGTCGCCAACATGAAAATATCTGTACACACAATAAGCATAAGTCGTGGTGATAAAATGACAGCACTAAATACTTAATATTATTATAGGTTTCTAACTGCTGGATGGATGTGCTTTTAAAACCATAAAAAATCTTACACTATTTCATCCAACCACAGCTGTCACATGTCTCTATCTCTTCAGATGTTTACATACGGTACTCGCTCAGGGCGCATGTCCTTCTCATTTAGTGTAGTGGAACCTGTAAGGACAGTGTACAGGTCTAGCTATGTCGTCTGCTGTCAACATATCCGTGAAGTCTGTTGTGACTATATCCGTGAAACTGTTAGGGGACGATACTGTAGACAACATTATTTTCACGGACCACCCTGTATACATGTGACCGTGACCGCATGTCTGTTTGCACGGGTTAAACCTGAACTTCAGTCACTGTCTTCCACAGTGGGGCGGTGGGTGTAGTATAAAACGTTGTTACACACATGCTTCATTCATTCTTATAGAGAGACACTAAACTCAAGATGAAGAAAACATTGTAAGTCTTTAATGCTTCATTAGGCTAACACCTTCATAGTATATCTCATGTTTACACCTTGTCAAATGATGATCCGTGAAGCATGAGGCCATGTTTACAATTTACGGAACTGAAAGTCTCTGAATGGCTTTGACATTACATTACATTACATGATAACATATCTGTGACAGATACAAAAGTAGTCCCCTTTGTAGTTTTGAGTTTCTTAAGTGTGTTTGGGGATGTTCAATACGTTTAACTACAGCGTTAAGACAAACTCTCTGCAACCCCAGAATCCGGAAAGTGTATCAATATTTGGAAAAAGGTCCACGGAACAGTCCACGGATCAGTTATAAATAGCATTACAATGTTAACGTGTTTCTAGTTTCGTATGCAAGTCATTATAACAATAGATCCGCCGATTCAAACAATCCGTTCTACCCTACATAACGTAGAGATATATCAGAGTTTGCCAGTTTATCTATCGTTGTTGGAGAGAGCGCACTCCGAGTCGCTGTGCTCATGGCAGGTCGAAGATGGAACAAGTTGGCAACCTTCAGAGGACTATGTCACAGCATGAAGAAGAAGCTGTGCTGCTGTGCCTGGCCAGGATATCAGGTAGGTGTCTCCAACTGCCGCTCATATATACTTAATCTACCATGGTCCTACTTGCTTCCTTCCTTCCTTTCTCCCTACCCTCCTCTCCTTAAGTCCTCTATCACATTAGCATCCTCAAATTGAGTTGATTCATTCATAATATTCATAGTAAAGAGTTGACCTATGATGGCATGTGAAGTTACCTATCAAATTCCATTCACACTTGGAATTCAGATTCTCAGGGAAAGAAATCTTTGTTATTAATGACTTCATAATTTTAAGACTCACGCATACTATCACAATGCGGGCGGTGGGAGTAGCCTAGAATAGATTTCAAGAAGGTGAACGTTAGAATATATTCCACATGGAAGATGAATATGAATATGATATATTTGGCGTAAATTACACAATTCTTTGTACTCGTCGTGTCATATGTTGAAGATGCTGTTTTCCCCTGTCCTCAGTTGGTGCCACCAGACGAGGACTGGGAGGACGAGGACCGCCTGACAGAAGATGAAAGAAGGTCGTGTGTGTCAGAGAGGACCCTGTTCCTGGTGTCTCAACACGTGGGCGGGGGTTTCCAGATGCTGGGTCTGAGACTGGGGCTTCCGTACGTCAGTGTGGAGAGGTGCACGCTGTCACAGTCATCGCTTCAGATGCAGATATTTGCCATGCTGAACACGTGGAGACAGCGGAAGGGAAGACGGGCAACTGTTGAAGTCCTGCTTCAAGCCCTGTCTGACAGCATGTCGGTCTGCACGGTGGACATGCCTCATGTCTACAGGGTGATCCGTGAAATGTAACATTATGTGTCACCTTATAAATCCACGTACAGCAAGCAGCTCTCTGGGACTTAGGACATACTTAAATATATTTCAAGTTCACTGCAGTTTTGCGAGATGTTGTTGAGAAGGATAAGTCATCTGCCACTAGTTTCATTGTAATATTTCAGTAATGTCGATGTGTCCCTCCCATGATGTCTTGGAGTCCGTGTAAACGTGGGATATTTTATGAAGGTGTTGACCTAATAAAGTCTTACAATGTTCTTTTTGTGTCATTCTTTAAGTGAGTGAGTGAGTGAGTGAGTGTGTTTTAGGTCGCTTTTAGCAACATTTGAGCAATATCACGATGGAGGACACTAGAAATGGGCTTCACATATTGTACCCATGTGGGGAATCGAACCCGGGTCTTTGGCATGACGATCCAACACTTTAACCACGAGGCTACCCCATCACCCTTTCTCTTTAAGAATGAATGAAGCATGTGAGTGTAACGTACTGTTGAAGACAGTGAATAAAGTTTAAGTTTAACCCGTACAAGCAGATATGCAGTCACATGCCGCATGTACACAGGTTGGTCCGTGAAATGTAACATTACTGGAGACAGACACTACGACATACGACTTCCTGAATGTATAATTACATGTATGAACGACAAGTTTCCTTAATGTTGACCGCATTTGTACGTTACTTTGGTGAGAAAGATAACCCAAATCATTATTTTCTTCAATTGTAAACAGTGTTCATCTATCCCTGCTATGATTTAAAACCTTTACACTTTGGTTTTGTGTATCCACTGGATGTTTGTGAATATATTTCCTGATAAAACTTAAGACTACTGCCAGATGCACCTTTTCTTCATTTTTGTGTAACCGTTGTGGAGAGAATGATCCGAGCAAGGTAACGCAGTTAAAGACAGTGAATAAGTGCGGGTTCACGCCCTGTCTGATAGAATGGCTGTGTTCACTGTAGACTGGCCTCATGTATACAGGTATATCAGATACACAGGGCTACTGAGAATCTGGATACCTAGAACATGATGATGTACTGAATATGCCGTCATACTTCACGACCGGTTACAATTACAATTAGTTGTTGTCATTCAACTGTTACAAAAGGAGCTTACAGTTGTTTATAATTCTGTAGTTAAGTAAGAGTAAACTTTCTTGTTATACATATTTTTTAGTAACTCTACTTTGGAAATTTCGAAATGCGGATAACAACACTGACATGAATGTTCCATTTTGAAGCAGCAGTCGTGGGCTTCTGGTGGACATTACAGACACAGTTGTGGACAGACACACCCACAGACTTCCCCCATGTCCACACACATACACACACACACCCACCCATACCCGAATATAGAAAGCACACGCACACACACACACGCGCGCACGCATCGCACACGTTCGCACACGCATAGCGCAGAGACTGGCTGGGGCGACATGTTACATGTTCTATTAACGTATCATGAACACTGTGCATTGCTATTTGGGGGAATGGGAAGGTATCCGTGAAATGTAACTCACGTAATCAGATTGCTGTTTCTAAATGGCACCAGTTGACATAAATTGTGACTGTGTATTAAAATCTGTTCGTCATGGTGACCATTATGCCACAATTGTCTGTAAACTTATCTGGCAGTGAAGATACGGGTTAGAATTGATCTTCATTTACACATTCTCGTCGTAAAAGGCGACTAACAGGATCGGGTGGTGAGGCTTGCTGACTGGGTTGACCCATGTCATCGGTTCCCAATTGCGCAGATCGATGCTCATGCTGTTGATCACTGGATTGTCTGGTACTGACTGAATTATTTGCAGACGGACGCCATATGACTGGAATATTGCTGAGTGCGGCGTAAAACTAAACTCACTCACTCTGTGAACCTACTGAAACTCGATAAGGGAGCGAAGCCAAACATCCGTTAAATAGCAGCATTGTAATAAGCTTTAGAGAGTCGCCCTTACACGTGTGTGTTCTTTTGTTTGCAAAGAATAATTATGCTGTCGACACAGACCATTGCTCAGTACACTGCTTGTCTAGTTTAAAATGTATCGAAAATACATTTTCAGTGTTAGGTGCGTTTATACAATATTTATAAGAAATAAATTAAACTAAAACAGAGAACTGACTTGTGGACATATTAATGGCGGTGACAGATTGAACATAGAGTGAGATACTTTAATTGAAGAAGGACAAGTTGTTTGAATTAAACTCCTTACAAATACGAAAGTAGTCCCCTTTGTCGTTTTGAGTGTCTGAAGTGTGTTTGGGGATGTTCAATACGTTCAACTACAGCGTTAAGACAAACTCTCTGCAACCCCAGAATCCGGAAAGTGTATCAATATTTGGAACAAGGTCCACGGAACAGTCCACGGATCAGTTATAAATAGCATTACAAAGTTAGTTTCGTATGCAAGTCATTATAACAAAAGATCCGCGGATATTCAAACAATCCGTTCTACCCTACATAACGTAGAGATACATCAGAGTTTGCCAGCGTATCTATCGTTGTGGGAGAGAGCGCAGTTCGAGGCGCTGTGCTCATGGCAGGTCGAAGATGGAACAAGTTGGCAACCTTCAGAGGAATATGTCACAGCATGAAGAAGAAGCTGTGCTGCTGTGCCTGGCCAGGATATCAGGTAGGTGTCTCCAACTGCCGCTCATATATACTTAATCTACCATGGTCCTACTTGCTTCCTTCCCTCCTTTCTCCCTACCCCCCTCTCTCCTTAAGTCCTCTATCACATTAGCATCCTCAAACTGAGCTGATTCATTCATAATATTCATAGTAGAAAGCTGACCTAAGATGGCATGTAAAGTTACCAATCAAATTCCATTCACACTTGGAATTCACATTCTCAGGGAAAGAAAGCTATGTTATTGGTGACTTCATAATTTTAAGACTCACGCATACTATCACATTGCGGGCGGTGGGGTAGCCTAGAATAGATTTCTCATAGAAGGTGAACGTTAGAATATATTCCACACGGAAGATAAATATGAATATGATATATTTGGCGTAAATTACACAATTCTTTGTACTCGTCGTGTCATGTGTTGAAGTTGCTGTTTTCCCCTGTCCTCAGTTGGTGCCACCAGACGAGGACTGGGAGGACGAGGACCGCCTGACAGAAGATGAAAGAGGGTCGTGTGTGTCAGAGAGGACCCTGTTCCTGGTGTCTCAACACGTGGGAGGGGGTTTCCAGATGCTGGGTCTGAGACTGGGGCTTCCGTACGTCAGTGTGGAGAGGTGCACGCTGTCACAGTCATCGCTTCAGATGCAGATATTTGCCATGCTGTATATGTGGAGACAGCGGAAGGGAAGACGGGCAACTGTTGAAGTCCTGCTTCAAGCCCTGTCTGACAGCATGTCGGTCTGCACGGTGGACATGCCTCATGTCTACAGGGTGATCCGTGAAATGTAACATTATGTGTCACCTTATAAATCCACGTACAGCAAGCAGCTCTCTGGGACTTAGGACATACTTAAATATATTTCAAGTTCACTGCAGTTTTGCGAGATGCTGTTGAGAAGGATAAGTCATCTGTCACTAGTTTCATTGTAATATTTCAGTAATGTCGATGTGTCCCTCCCATGATGTCTTGGAGTCCGTGTAAACGTGGGATATTTTATGAAGGTGTTGACCTAATAAAGTCTTACAATGTTCTGTTTTGTGTCTCTCTTTAAGTGAGTGAGTGAGTGAGTGAGTGTGGTTTTAGGTCGCTTTTAGCAACATTTGAGCAAAATCACGATGGAGGACACTAGAAATGGGCTTCACATATTGTACCCATGTGGGGAATCGAACCCGGGTCTTTGGCATGACGATCCAACACTTTAACCACGAGGCTACCCCAAAGCCCTTTCTCTTTAAGAATGAATGAAGCATGTGAGTGTAACGTACTGTTGAAGACAGTGAATAAAGTTTAGGTTTAACATGTACAAGCAGATATGCAGTCACATGCCGCATGTACACAGGTTGGTCCGTGGAATGTAACATTACTAGAGACAGACACTACGACATATGACTTCCTGAATGTATAATTGCATGTATGAACGACAAGTTTCCTTAATGTTGACCTCATTTGTACGTTACTTTGGTGAGAAAGATAACCCAAATCATTTTTTTCTTCGATTGTAAACAGTGTTCATCTATCCCTGCTATGATTTAAAACCTTTACACTTTGGTTTTGTGTATCCACTGGATGTTTGTGAACATATTTCCTGATAAAACTTAAGACTACTGCCAGATGCACCTTTTCTTCATTTTTGTGTAACCGTTGTGGAGAGAATGATCCGTGCAAGGTAACGCAGTTAAAGACAGTGAATAAGTGCGGGTTCACGCCCTGTCTGATAGCATGGCTGTGTTCACTGTAGATTGGCCTCATGTATACAGGTATATCAGATACACAGGGCTACTGAGAATCTGGATACCTAGAACATGATGATGTACTGAATATGCCGTCATACTTCACGACCGGTTACAATTACAATTAGATGTTGTCATTCAACTGTTACAAAAGGAGCTTACAGTTGTTTATAATTCTGTAGTTAAGTAAGAGTAAACTTTCTTGTTATACATATTTTTTAGTAACTTTACTTTGGAAATTTCGAAATGCGGATAACAACACTGACATGAATGTTCCATTTTGAAGCAGCAGTCGTGGGCTTCTGGTGGACATTACAGACACAGTTGTGGACAGACACACTCACAGACTTCCCCCCATGTCCACACACATACACACATACACCCACCCATACCCGAATATAGAAAGCACACGCGCGCACAAACACACACGCGCACGCACGCACGCGCACACACATAGCGCAAAGACTGGCTGGGGCGACATGTCACATGTTCTATTAACGTATCATGAACACTGTGCATTGCTATTTGGGGGAATGGGAAGGTATCCGTGAAATGTAACTCACGTAATCAGATTGATGTTTCTAAATGGCACCAGTTGACATAAATTGTGACTGTGTATTAAAATCTGTTCGTCATGGTGACCATTATGCCACAATTGTCTGTAAACTTATCTGCCATTGAAGATACGGGTTAGAATTGATCTTTATTTACACATTCTCGTCGTAAAAGGCGACTAACAGGATCGGGTGGTGAGGCTCGCTGACTGGGTTGACCCATGTCATCGGTTCCCAATTGCGCAGATCGATGCTCATGCTGTTGATCACTGGATTGTCTGGTACTGACTGAATTATTTGCAGACTGACACCATATGACTGGAATATTGCTGAGTGCGGCGTAAAACTAAACTCACTCACTCTGTGAACCTACTGAAACTCGATAAGGGAGAGAAGCCAAACATCCGTTAGATAGCAGCATTGTAATAAGCTTTAGAGAGTCGCCCTTACACGTGTGTGT